>NW_027266382.1:0-138560 GCF_046630445.1 Rutidosis leptorrhynchoides | reverse complement strand
ATTCCTTGAATTTATAACCTAAAAAATGTATTATTTCCATTAGAATCTTCGTAAAATTCAATATTTTCCTAGAATTTTCCAAGATTCCTTGAATTTATAACCTAAATTATGTATTATATCCAATAAAATCACCATTAAGTCCATTTTTTTCTGGAATTTTCCGAGATTCCTTGAATTCATAACCTAAAAAATGTATTATTTCCAATAGAATCTTCGTAATATTCAATATTTTCCTAGAATTTTCCAAGAATTCTTGCATTCTTAACCTAAAATATGTATTATTTTAATAAAATCACCCTTAAGTCCGTTTTTTTCTGGAATTTTCCAAGATTCATTGAATTTATAACCTAAAAAATGTATTATTTCCAATAGAATCTTCGTAATATTCAATATTTTCCTAGAATTTTCCAAGAATTCTTGCATTCTTAACCTAAAATATGTATTATTTCCAATAGAATCTTCGTAATATTCAATATTTTCCTAGAATTTTCTAAGATTCCTTGAATTTATAACCTAAAATATGTATTATATCCAATAAAATAACCATTAAGTCCATTTTTTTCTGGAATTTTCCAAGTTTCCTTGAATTTATAACCTAAAAAATGTATTATTTCCAATTGAATCTTCGTAATATTCAATATTTTCCTAGAATTTTCTAAGATTCCTTGAATTTATAACCTAAAAAATGTATTATATAAAATAAAATCACAATTTATGTCCATTTTTTTCTGGAATTTTCCAAGATTCCTTGCATTTATAACCTAAAAAATGTATTTTTTCCATTAGAATCTTCGTAAAATTCAATATATTCCTATAATTTTCCAATATTCCTTGCATTTTTAACTTCAAATATGTATTATTTCCAATAGAATCTTCGTAATATTCAATATTTTCCTAGAATTTTCCGAAAATTCTTGCATTCTTAACCTAAAATATGTATTATTTCCAATAGAATCTTCGTAATATTCAATATTTTCCTAGAATTTTCTAAGATTCCTTGAATTTATAACCTAACATATGTATTATATCCAATAAAATCACCATTAAGTCCATTTTTTCTGGAATTTTCCAAGATTCCTTGAATTTATAACCTAAATAATGTATTATACCCAATAAAATCACCATTAAGTCCATTTTTTTTCTGGAATTTTCCAAGATTCCTTGAATTTATAACCTAAAATATGTATTATTTCCAATAGAATCTTCGTAATATTCAATATTTTCCTAGAATTTTCCAAGATTCCTTGAATTTATAACCTAAATTATGTATTATATCCAATAAAATCACCATTAAGTCCATTTTTTTCTGGAATTTTCCGAGATTCCTTGAATTCATAACCTAAAAAATGTATTATTTCCAATAGAATCTTCGTAATATTCAATATTTTCCTAGAATTTTCCAAGAATTCTTGCATTCTTAACCTAAAATATGTATTATTTTAATAAAATCACCCTTAAGTCCGTTTTTTTCTGGAATTTTCCAAGATTCATTGAATTTATAACCTAAATTATGTATTATATCCAATAAAATCACCATTAAGTCCATTTTTTCTGGAATTTTCCAAGATTCCTTGAATTTATAACCTAAAAAATGTATTATTTCCAATTGAATCTTCGTAATATTCAATATTTTCCTAGAATTTTCCAAGAATTCTTGCATTCTTAACCTAAAATATGTATTATTTCCAATAGAATCTTCGTAATATTCAATATTTTCCTAGAATTTTCTAAGATTCCTTGAACTTATAACCTAACATATGTATTATATCCAATAAAATCACCATTAAGTCCATTTTTTCTGGAATTTTCCAAGATTCCTTGAATTTATAACCTAAAAAATGTATTATTTCCAATTGAATCTTCGTAATATTCAATATTTTCCTAGAATTTTCCAAGAATTCTTGCATTCTTAACCTAAAATATGTATTATTTCCAATAGAATCTTCGTAATATTCAATATTTTCCTAGAATTTTCTAAGATTCCTTGAACTTATAACCTAACATATGTATTATATCCAATAAAATCACAATTAAGTCCATTTTTTTCTGGAATTTTCCAAGATTCCTTGGATTTATAACCTAAAATATGTATTATTTCCATTAGAATCTTCGTAAAATTCAATATATTCCTATAATTTTCCAATATTCCTAACATTTATAACTTCAAATATGTATTATATCAAATAAAATCACCATTAAGTCCATTTTTTTTCTGGAATTTTCCAAGATTCCTTGAATTTATAACCTAAATTATGTATTATATCCAATAAAATCACCATTAAGTCCATTTTTTTCTGGAATTTTCCAAGATTCCTTGAATTTATAACCTAAATTATGTATTATATCCAATAAAATCACCATTAAGTCCATTTTTTTCTGGAATTTTCCAAGATTCCTTGAATTTATAACCTAAATTATGTATTATATCCAATAAAATCACCATTAAGTCCTTTTTTTCTGGAATTTTCCAAGATTCCTTGAATTTATAACCTAAATTATGTATTATATCCAATAAAATCACCATTAAGTCCATTTTTTTCTGGAATTTTCCGAGATTCCTTGAATTCATAACCTAAAAAATGTATTATTTCCAATAGAATCTTCGTAATATTCAATATTTTCCTAGAATTTTCCAAGAATTCTTGCATTCTTAACCTAAAATATGTATTATTTTAATAAAATCACCCTTAAGTCCGTTTTTTTCTGGAATTTTCCAAGATTCATTGAATTTATAACCTAAAAAATGTATTATTTCCAATAGAATCTTCGTAATATTCAATATTTTCCTAGAATTTTCCAAGAATTCTTGCATTCTTAACCTAAAATATGTATTATTTCCAATAGAATCTTCGTAATATTCAATATTTTCCTAGAATTTTCTAAGATTCCTTGAATTTATAACCTAAAATATGTATTATATCCAATAAAATAACCATTAAGTCCATTTTTTTCTGGAATTTTTCCAAGTTTCCTTGAATTTATAACCTAAAAAATGTATTATTTCCAATTGAATCTTCGTAATATTCAATATTTTCCTAGAATTTTCTAAGATTCCTTGAATTTATAACCTAAAAAATGTATTATATAAAATAAAATCACAATTATGTCCATTTTTTTCTGGAATTTTCCAAGATTCCTTGCATTTATAACCTAAAAAATGTATTTTTTCCATTAGAATCTTCGTAAAATTCAATATATTCCTATAATTTTCCAATATTCCTTGCATTTTTAACTTCAAATATGTATTATTTCCAATAGAATCTTCGTAATATTCAATATTTTCCTAGAATTTTCCGAAAATTCTTGCATTCTTAACCTAAAATATGTATTATTTCCAATAGAATCTTCGTAATATTCAATATTTTCCTAGAATTTTCTAAGATTCCTTGAATTTATAACCTAACATATGTATTATATCCAATAAAATCACCATTAAGTCCATTTTTTCTGGAATTTTCCAAGATTCCTTGAATTTATAACCTAAATAATGTATTATACCCAATAAAATCACCATTAAGTCCATTTTTTTTCTGGAATTTTCCAAGATTCCTTGAATTTATAACCTAAAATATGTATTATTTCCAATAGAATCTTCGTAATATTCAATATTTTCCTAGAATTTTCCAAGATTCCTTGAATTTATAACCTAAATTATGTATTATATCCAATAAAATCACCATTAAGTCCATTTTTTTCTGGAATTTTCCGAGATTCCTTGAATTCATAACCTAAAAAATGTATTATTTCCAATAGAATCTTCGTAATATTCAATATTTTCCTAGAATTTTCCAAGAATTCTTGCATTCTTAACCTAAAATATGTATTATTTTAATAAAATCACCCTTAAGTCCGTTTTTTTTCTGGAATTTTCCAAGATTCATTGAATTTATAACCTAAATTATGTATTATATCCAATAAAATCACCATTAAGTCCATTTTTTCTGGAATTTTCCAAGATTCCTTGAATTTATAAGCTAAATAATGTATTATACCCAATAAAATCACCATTAAGTAAATTTTTTTTCTGGAATTTTCCAAGATTCCTTGAATTTATAACCTAAAAAATGTATTATTTCCAATTGAATCTTCGTAATATTCAATATTTTCCTAGAATTTTCCGAAAATTCTTGCATTCTTAACCTAAAATATGTATTATTTCCAATAGAATCTTCGTAATATTCAATATTTTCCTAGAATTTTCTAAGATTCCTTGAATTTATAACCTAACATATGTATTATATCCAATAAAATCACCATTAAGTCCATTTTTTCTGGAATTTTCCAAGATTCCTTGAATTTATAACCTAAATAATGTATTATACCCAATAAAATCACCATTAAGTCCATTTTTTTTCTGGAATTTTCCAAGATTCCTTGAATTTATAACCTAAAATATGTATTATTTCCAATAGAATCTTCGTAATATTCAATATTTTCCTAGAATTTTCCAAGATTCCTTGAATTTATAACCTAAATTATGTATTATATCCAATAAAATCACCATTAAGTCCATTTTTTTCTGGAATTTTCCGAGATTCCTTGAATTCATAACCTAAAAAATGTATTATTTCCAATAGAATCTTCGTAATATTCAATATTTTCCTAGAATTTTCCAAGAATTCTTGCATTCTTAACCTAAAATATGTATTATTTTAATAAAATCACCCTTAAGTCCGTTTTTTTCTGGAATTTTCCAAGATTCATTGAATTTATAACCTAAAAAATGTATTATTTCCAATAGAATCTTCGTAATATTCAATATTTTCCTAGAATTTTCCAAGAATTCTTGCATTCTTAACCTAAAATATGTATTATTTCCAATAGAATCTTCGTAATATTCAATATTTTCCTAGAATTTTCTAAGATTCCTTGAATTTATAACCTAAAATATGTATTATATCCAATAAAATAACCATTAAGTCCATTTTTTTCTGGAATTTTCAAGTTTCCTTGAATTTATAACCTAAAAAATGTATTATTTCCAATTGAATCTTCGTAATATTCAATATTTTCCTAGAATTTTCTAAGATTCCTTGAATTTATAACCTAAAAAATGTATTATATAAAATAAAATCACAATTATGTCCATTTTTTTCTGGAATTTTCCAAGATTCCTTGCATTTATAACCTAAAAAATGTATTTTTTCCATTAGAATCTTCGTAAAATTCAATATATTCCTATAATTTTCCAATATTCCTTGCATTTATAACTTCAAATATGTATTATTTCCAATAGAATCTTCGTAAAATTCAATATTTTCCTAGAATTTTCCAAGAATTCTTGCATTTTTAACCTAAAATATGTATTATATCCAATAAAATCACAATTAAGTCCATTTTTTTCTGGAATTTTCCAAGATTCCTTGAATTTATAACCTAAAAAATGTATTATTTCCAATTGAATCTTCGTAATATTCAATATTTTCCTAGAATTTTCCAAGAATTCTTGCATTCTTAACCTAAAATATGTATTATTTGCAATAGAATCTTCGTAATATTCAATATTTTCCTAGAATTTTCTAAGATTCCTTGAACTTATAACCTAACATATGTATTATATCCAATAAAATCACAATTAAGTCCATTTTTTTCTGGAATTTTCCAAGATTCCTTGGATTTATAACCTAAAATATGTATTATTTCCATTAGAATCTTCGTAAAATTCAATATATTCCTATAATTTTCCAATATTCCTAACATTTATAACTTCAAATATGTATTATATCAAATAAAATCACCATTAAGTCCATTTTTTCTGGAATTTTCCAAGATTCCTTGAATTTATAACCTAAATAATGTATTATACCCAATAAAATCACCATTAAGTCCATTTTTTTTCTGGAATTTTCCAAGATTCCTTGAATTTATAACCTAAAATATGTATTATTTCCAATAGAATCTTCGTAATATTCAATATTTTCCTAGAATTTTCCAAGATTCCTTGAATTTATAACCTAAATTATGTATTATATCCAATAAAATCACCATTAAGTCCATTTTTTTTCTGGAATTTTCCGAGATTCCTTGAATTCATAACCTAAAAAATGTATTATTTCCAATAGAATCTTCGTAATATTCAATATTTTCCTAGAATTTTCCAAGAATTCTTGCATTCTTAACCTAAAATATGTATTATTTTAATAAAATCACCCTTAAGTCCGTTTTTTTTCTGGAATTTTCCAAGATTCATTGAATTTATAACCTAAAAAATGTATTATTTCCAATAGAATCTTCGTAATATTCAATATTTTCCTAGAATTTTCCAAGAATTCTTGCATTCTTAACCTAAAATATGTATTATTTCCAATAGAATCTTCGTAATATTCAATATTTTCCTAGAATTTTCTAAGATTCCTTGAATTTATAACCTAAAATATGTATTATATCCAATAAAATAACCATTAAGTCCATTTTTTCTGGAATTTTCCAAGTTTCCTTGAATTTATAACCTAAAAAATGTATTATTTCCAATTGAATCTTCGTAATATTCAATATTTTCCTAGAATTTTCTAAGATTCCTTGAATTTATAACCTAAAAAATGTATTATATAAAATAAAATCACAATTATGTCCATTTTTTTCTGGAATTTTCCAAGATTCCTTGCATTTATAACCTAAAAAATGTATTTTTTCCATTAGAATCTTCGTAATATTCAATATTTTCCTATAATTTTCCAATATTCCTTGCATTCTTAACCTAAAATATGTATTATTTCCAATAGAATCTTCGTAATATTCAATATTTTCCTAGAATTTTCTAAGATTCCTTGAACTTATAACCTAACATATGTATTATATCAAATAAAATCACCATTAAGTCCATTTTTTTTCTGGAATTTTCCAAGATTCCTTGAATTTATAACCTAAATTATGTATTATATCCAATAAAATCACCATTAAGTCCATTTTTTTCTGGAATTTTCCAAGATTCCTTGAATTTATAACCTAAATTATGTATTATATCCAATAAAATCACCATTAAGTCCTTTTTTTCTGGAATTTTCCAAGATTCCTTGAATTTATAACCTAAATTATGTATTATATCCAATAAAATCACCATTAAGTCCTTTTTTTCTGGAATTTTCCAAGATTCCTTGAATTTATAACCTAAATAATGTATTATATCCAATAAAATCACCATTAAGTCCATTTTTTTCTGGAATTTTCCAAGATTCCTTGAATTTATAACCTAAAAAATGTATTATTTCCATTAGAATCTTCGTAAAATTCAATATATTCCTATAATTTTCAATATTCCTTGCATTTATAACTTCAAATATGTATTATATCAAATAAAATCACCATTAAGTCCATTTTTTTCTGTAATTTTCCAAGATTCATTGAATTTATAAAATAAATTATGTATTATATCCAATAAAATCACCATTAAGTCCATTTTTCTCTGGTATTTTCCAAGATTCCTTGGATTCATAACCTAAAAAATGTGTTATTTCCATTAGAATCTTCGTAAAATTCAATATATTCCTATAATTTTCCAATATTCCTAACATTTATAACTTCAAATATGTATTATATCAAATAAAATCACCATTAAGTCCATCTTTTTCTGGAATTTTCAAGATTCCTTGAATTTATAACCAAAATTATGTATTATATCCAATAAAATCACCATTAAGTCCATTTTTTTCTGGAATTTTCCGAGATTCCTTGAATTCATAACCTAAAAAATGTATTATTTCCAATAGAATCTTTGTAAAATTCAATATTTTCCTAGAATTTTCTAAGAATTCTTGCATTCTTAACCTAAAATATGTATTATTTCCAATAGAATCTTCGTAATATTCAATATTTTCCTAGAATTTTCTAAGATTCCTTGAATTTATAACCTAACATATGTATTATATCCAATAAAATCACAATTAAGTCCATTTTTTTCTGAAATTTTCCAAGATTCCTTGAATTTATAACCTAAATTATGTATTATATCCAATAAAATCACCATTAAGTCCATTTTTTTCTGGAATTTTCCAAGATTCCTTGAATTTATAACCTAAATTATGTATTATATCCAATAAAATCACCATAATGTCCATTTTTTTTCTGGAATTTTCCAAGATTCCTTGAATTTATAACCTAAATTATGTATTATATCCAATAAAATCACCATTAAGTCAATTTTTTTCTGGAATTTTCCAAGATTCCTTGAATTTATAACCTAAAAAATGTATTTTTTCCATTAGAATCTTCGTAAAATTCAATATATTCCTATAATTTTCCATATTCCTTGCATTTATAACTTCAAATATGTATTATTTCCAATAGAATCTTCGTAAAATTCAATATTTTCCTAGAATTTTCCAAGAATTCTTGCATTTTTAACCTAAAATATGTATTTTTTCCAATAGAATCATCGTGAAATTCAATATTTTCCTAGAATTTTCCAAGAATTCTTGCATTCTTAACCCAAAATATGTATTATTTCCAATAGAATCTTCGTAATATTCAATATTTTCCTAGAATTTTCCAAGAATTCTTGCATTCTTAACCTAAAATATGTATTATTTTAATAAAATCACCATTAAGTCCGTTTTTTTCTGGAATTTTCCAAGATTCATTGAATTTATAACCTAAAAAATGTATTATTTCCAATAGAATCTTCGTAATATTCAATATTTTCCTAGAATTTTCCAAGAATTCTTGCATTCTTAACCTAAAATATGTATTATTTCCAATAGAATCTTCGTAATATTCAATATTTTCCTAGAATTTTCTAAGATTCCTTGAATTTATAACCTAAAAAATGTATTATATAAAATAAAATCACAATTATGTCCATTTTTTTCTGGAATTTTCCAAGATTCCTTGCATTTATAACTTCAAATATGTATTATATCCAATAAAATCACCATTAAGTCCATTTTTTTCTGGAATTTTCCAAGATTCCTTGAATTTATAACCTAAAAAATGTATTATTTCCAATTGAATCTTCGTAATATTCAATATTTTCCTAGAATTTTCTAAGATTCCTTGCATTTATAACCTAAAATATGTATTATATAAAATAAAATCACAATTATGTCCATTTTTTTCTGGAATTTTCCAAGATTCCTTGCATTTATAACTTCAAATATGTATTATTTCCAATAGAATCTTCGTAAAATTCAATATTTTCCTAGAATTTTCCAAGAATTCTTGCATTTTTAACCTAAAATATGTATTATATCCAATAAAATCACAATTAAGTCCATTTTTTTCTGGAATTTTCCAAGATTCCTTGAATTTATAACCTAAAAAATGTATTATTTCCAATTGAATCTTCGTAATATTCAATATTTTCCTAGAATTTTCCAAGAATTCTTGCATTCTTAACCTAAAATATGTATTATTTCCAATAGAATCTTCGTAATATTCAATATTTTCCTAGAATTTTCTAAGATTCCTTGAACTTGTAACCTAACATATGTATTATATCCAATAAAATCACAATTAAGTCCATTTTTTTCTGAAATTTTCCAAGATTCCTTGGATTTATAACCTAAAATATGTATTATTTCCATTAGAATCTTCGTAAAATTCAATATATTCCTATAATTTTCCAATATTCCTAACATTTATAACTTCAAATATGTATTATATCAAATAAAATCACCATTAAGTCCATTTTTTTCTGGAATTTTCCAAGATTCCTTGAATTTATAACCTAAATTATGTATTATATCCAATAAAATCACCATTAAGTCCATTTTTTTCTGGAATTTTCCAAGATTCCTTGAATTTATAACCTAAATTATGTATTATATCCAATAAAATCACCATTAAGTCCATTTTTTTCTGGAATTTTCCAAGATTCCTTGAATTTATAACCTAAATTATGTATTATATCCAATAAAATCACCATTAAGTCCTTTTTTTCTGGAATTTTCCAAGATTCCTTGAATTTATAACCTAAATAATGTATTATATCCAATAAAATCACCATTAAGTCCATTTTTTTCTGGAATTTTCCAAGATTCCTTGAATTTATAACCTAAAAAATGTATTATTTCCATTAGAATCTTCGTAAAATTCAATATATTCCTATAATTTTCAATATTCCTTGCATATATAACTTCAAATATGTATTATATCAAATAAAATCACCATTAAGTCCATTTTTTTCTGGAATTTTCCAAGATTCCTTGAATTTATAAAATAAATTATGTATTATATCCAATAAAATCACCATTAAGTCCATTTTTCTCTGGTATTTTCCAAGATTCCTTGGATTCATAACCTAAAAAATGTGTTATTTCCATTAGAATCTTCGTAAAGTTCAATATATTCCTATAATTTTCCAATATTCCTAACATTTATAACTTCAAATATGTATTATATCAAATAAAATCACCATTAAGTCCATTTTTTTCTGGAATTTTCCAAGATTCCTTGAATTTATAACCTAAATTATGTATTATATCCAATAAAATCACCATTAAGTCCATTTTTTTCTGGAATTTTCCAAGATTCCTTGAATTTATAACCTAAAAAATGTATTTTTTCCATTAGAATCTTCGTAAAATTCAATATTTTCCTAGAATTATCCAAGAATTCTTGCATTCTTAACCCAAAATATGTATTATTTCCAATAGAATCTTCGTAATATTCAATATTTTCCTAGAATTTTCCAAGAATTCTTGAATTTATAACCTAACATATGTATTATATCCAATAAAATCACCATTAAGTCACTTTTTTTCTGGAATTTTCAAGATTCATTGAATTTATAACCTAAAAAATGTATTATTTCCAATAGAATCTTCGTAATATTCAATATTTTCCTAGAATTTTCCAAGAATTCTTGCATTCTTAACCTAAAATATGTATTATTTCCAATAGAATCTTCGTAATATTCAATATTTTCCTAGAATTTTCTATGATTCCTTGAATTTATAACCTAACATATGTATTATATCCAATAAAATCACTATTAAGTCCGTTTTTTTCTGGAATTTTCCAAGATTCATTGAATTTATAACATAAAAAATGTATTATTTCAATAGAATCTTCGTAATATTCAATATTTTCCTAGAATTTTCTAAGATTCCTTGAATTTATAACCAAAATTATGTATTATATCCAATAAAATTACCATTAAGTCCATTTTTTTCTGGAATTTTCCGAGATTCCTTGAATTCATAACCTAAAAAATGTATTATTTCCAATAGAATCTTTGTAAAATTCAATATTTTCCTAGAATTTTCTAAGAATTCTTGCATTCTTAACCTAAAATATGTATTATTTCCAATAGAATCTTCGTAATATTCAATATTTTCCTAGAATTTTCTAAGATTCCTTGAATTTATAACCTAACATATGTATTATATCCAATAAAATCACAATTAAGTCCATTTTTTTCTGGAATTTTCCAAGATTCCTTGAATTTATAACCTAAATTATGTATTATATCCAATAAAATCACCATTAAGTCCATTTTTTTCTGGAATTTTCCAAGATTCCTTGAATTTATAACCTAAATTATGTATTATATCCAATAAAATCACCATTATGTCCATTTTTTTCTGGAATTTTCCAAGATTCCTTGAATTTATAACCTAAATTATGTATTATATCCAATAAAATCACAATTAAGTCCATTTTTTTCTGGAATTTTCCAAGATTCCTTGAATTTATAACCTAAAAAATGTATTATTTCCAATTGAATCTTCGTAATATTCAATATTTTCCTAGAATTTTCCAAGAATTCTTGCATTCTTAACCTAAAATATGTATTATTTCCAATAGAATCTTCGTAATATTCAATATTTTCCTAGAATTTTCTAAGATTCCTTGAACTTATAACCTAACATATGTATTATATCCAATAAAATCACAATTAAGTCCATTTTTTTCTGAAATTTTCCAAGATTCCTTGGATTTATAACCTAAAATATGTATTATTTCCATTAGAATCTTCGTAAAATTCAATATATTCCTATAATTTTCCAATATTCCTAACATTTATAACTTCAAATATGTATTATATCAAATAAAATCACCATTAAGTCCATTTTTTTTTCTGGAATTTTCCAAGATTCCTTGAATTTATAACCTAAATTATGTATTATATCCAATAAAATCACCATTAAGTCCATTTTTTTCTGGAATTTTCCAAGATTCCTTGAATTTATAACCTAAGTTATGTATTATATCCAATAAAATCACCATTAAGTCCATTTTTTTCTGGAATTTTCCAAGATTCCTTGAATTTATAACCTAAATTATGTATTATATCCAATAAAATCACCATTAAGTCCTTTTTTTCTGGAATTTTCCAAGATTCCTTGAATTTATAACCTAAATAATGTATTATATCCAATAAAATCACCATTAAGTCCATTTTTTTCTGGAATTTTCCAAGATTCCTTGAATTTATAACCTAAAAAATGTATTATTTCCATTAGAATCTTCGTAAAATTCAATATATTCCTATAATTTTCAATATTCCTTGCATTTATAACTTCAAATATGTATTATATCAAATAAAATCACCATTAAGTCCATTTTTTTCTGGAATTTTCCAAGATTCCTTGAATTTATAACCTAAATTATGTATTATATCCAATAAAATCACCATTAAGTCCATTTTTTTCTGGAATTTTCCAAGATTCCTTGAATTTATAACCTAAGTTATGTATTATATCCAATAAAATCACCATTAAGTCCATTTTTTTCTGGAATTTTCCAAGATTCCTTGAATTTATAACCTAAATTATGTATTATATCCAATAAAATCACCATTAAGTCCTTTTTTTCTGGAATTTTCCAAGATTCCTTGAATTTATAACCTAAATAATGTATTATATCCAATAAAATCACCATTAAGTCCATTTTTTTCTGGAATTTTCCAAGATTCCTTGAATTTATAACCTAAAAAATGTATTATTTCCATTAGAATCTTCGTAAAGTTCAATATATTCCTATAATTTTCAATATTCCTTGCATTTATAACTTCAAATATGTATTATATCAAATAAAATCACCATTAAGTCCATCTTTTTCTGGAATTTTCCAAGATTCCTTGAATTTATAACCAAAATCATGTATTATATCCAATAAAATCACCATTAAGTCCATTTTTTTCTGGAATTTTCCGAGATTCCTTGAATTCATAACCTAAAAAATGTATTATTTCCAGTAGAATCTTTGTAAAATTCAATATTTTCCTTGAATTTTCTAAGATTCCTTGAATTTATAACCTAACATATGTATTATATCCAATAAAATCACAATTAAGTCCATTTTTTTCTGGAATTTTCCAAGATTCCTTGAATTTATAACCTAAATTATGTATTATATCCAATAAAATCACCATTAAGTCCATTTTTTTCTGGAATTTTCCAAGATTCCTTGAATTTATAACCTAAAAAATGTATTTTTTCCATTAGAATCTTCGTAAAATTCAATATTTTCCTAGAATTTTCCAAGAATTCTTGAATTTATAACCTAACATATGTATTATATCCAATAAAATCACCATTAAGTCACTTTTTTTCTGGAATTTTCAAGATTCATTGAATTTATAACCTAAAAAATGTATTATTTCCAATAGAATCTTCGTAATATTCAATATTTTCCTAGAATTTTCCAAGAATTCTTGCATTCTTAACCTAAAATATGTATTATTTCCAATAGAATCTTCGTAATATTCAATATTTTCCTAGAATTTTCTATGATTCCTTGAATTTATAACCTAAATTATGTATTATATCCAATAAAATCACCATTAAGTCCATTTTTTTCTGGAATTTTCCAAGATTCCTTGAATTTATAACCTAAAAAATGTATTTTTTCCATTAGAATCTTCGTAAAATTCAATATATTCCTATAATTTTCCAATATTCCTTGCATTTATAACTTCAAATATGTATTATTTCCAATAGAATCTTCGTAAAATTCAATATTTTCCTAGAATTTTCCAAGAATTCTTGCATTTTTAACCTAAAATATGTATTTTTTCCAATAGAATCATCGTGAAAATCAATATTTTCCTAGAATTTTCCAAGAATTCTTGCATTCTTAACCCAAAATATGTATTATTTCCAATAGAATCTTCGTAATATTCAATATTTTCCTAGAATTTTCCAAGAATTCTTGCATTCTTAACCTAAAATATGTATTATTTTAATAAAATCACCATTAAGTCCGTTTTTTTCTGGAATTTTCCAAGATTCATTGAATTTATAACCTAAAAAATGTATTATTTCCAATAGAATCTTCGTAATATTCAATATTTTCCTAGAATTTTCCAAGAATTCTTGCATTCTTAACCTAAAATATGTATTATTTCCAATAGAATCTTCGTAATATTCAATATTTTCCTAGAATTTTCTAAGATTCCTTGAATTTATAACCTAAAAAATGTATTATATAAAATAAAATCACAATTATGTCCATTTTTTTCTGGAATTTTCCAAGATTCCTTGCATTTATAACTTCAAATATGTATTATATCCAATAAAATCACCATTAAGTCCATTTTTTTCTGGAATTTTCCAAGATTCCTTGAATTTATAACCTAAATTATGTATTATATCCAATAAAATCACCATTATGTCCATTTTTTTCTGGAATTTTCCAAGATTCCTTGAATTTATAACCTAAATTATGTATTATATCCAATAAAATCACAATTAAGTCCATTTTTTTCTGGAATTTTCCAAGATTCCTTGAATTTATAACCTAAAAAATGTATTATTTCCAATTGAATCTTCGTAATATTCAATATTTTCCTAGAATTTTCCAAGAATTCTTGCATTCTTAACCTAAAATATGTATTATTTCCAATAGAATCTTCGTAATATTCAATATTTTCCTAGAATTTTCTAAGATTCCTTGAACTTATAACCTAACATATGTATTATATCCAATAAAATCACAATTAAGTCCATTTTTTTCTGAAATTTTCCAAGATTCCTTGGATTTATAACCTAAAATATGTATTATTTCCATTAGAATCTTCGTAAAATTCAATATATTCCTATAATTTTCCAATATTCCTAACATTTATAACTTCAAATATGTATTATATCAAATAAAATCACCATTAAGTCCATTTTTTTTCTGGAATTTTCCAAGATTCCTTGAATTTATAACCTAAATTATGTATTATATCCAATAAAATCACCATTAAGTCCATTTTTTTCTGGAATTTTCCAAGATTCCTTGAATTTATAACCTAAGTTATGTATTATATCCAATAAAATCACCATTAAGTCCATTTTTTTCTGGAATTTTCCAAGATTCCTTGAATTTATAACCTAAATTATGTATTATATCCAATAAAATCACCATTAAGTCCTTTTTTTCTGGAATTTTCCAAGATTCCTTGAATTTATAACCTAAATAATGTATTATATCCAATAAAATCACCATTAAGTCCATTTTTTTCTGGAATTTTCCAAGATTCCTTGAATTTATAACCTAAAAAATGTATTATTTCCATTAGAATCTTCGTAAAATTCAATATATTCCTATAATTTTCAATATTCCTTGCATTTATAACTTCAAATATGTATTATATCAAATAAAATCACCATTAAGTCCATTTTTTTCTGGAATTTTCCAAGATTCCTTGAATTTATAAAATAAATTATGTATTATATCCAATAAAATCACCATTAAGTCCATTTTTTTCTGGAATTTTCCAAGATTCCTTGAATTTATAACCTAAAAAATGTATTTTTTCCATTAGAATCTTCGTAAAATTCAATATTTTCCTAGAATTATCCAAGAATTCTTGCATTCTTAACCCAAAATATGTATTATTTCCAATAGAATCTTCGTAATATTCAATATTTTCCTAGAATTTTCCAAGAATTCTTGAATTTATAACCTAACATATGTATTATATCCAATAAAATCACCATTAAGTCACTTTTTTTCTGGAATTTTCAAGATTCATTGAATTTATAACCTAAAAAATGTATTATTTCCAATAGAATCTTCGTAATATTCAATATTTTCCTAGAATTTTCCAAGAATTCTTGCATTCTTAACCTAAAATATGTATTATTTCCAATAGAATCTTCGTAATATTCAATATTTTCCTAGAATTTTCTATGATTCCTTGAATTTATAACCTAAATTATGTATTATATCCAATAAAATCACCATTAAGTCCATTTTTTTCTGGAATTTTCCAAGATTCCTTGAATTTATAACCTAAAAAATGTATTTTTTCCATTAGAATCTTCGTAAAATTCAATATATTCCTATAATTTTCCAATATTCCTTGCATTTATAACTTCAAATATGTATTATTTCCAATAGAATCTTCGTAAAATTCAATATTTTCCTAGAATTTTCCAAGAATTCTTGCATTTTTAACCTAAAATATGTATTTTTTCCAATAGAATCATCGTGAAATTCAATATTTTCCTAGAATTTTCCAAGAATTCTTGCATTCTTAACCCAAAATATGTATTATTTCCAATAGAATCTTCGTAATATTCAATATTTTCCTAGAATTTTCTATGATTCCTTGAATTTATAACCTAAATTATGTATTATATCCAATAAAATCACCATTAAGTCCATTTTTTTCTGGAATTTTCCAAGATTCATTGAATTTATAACCTAAAAAATGTATTATTTCCAATAGAATCTTCGTAATATTCAATATTTTCCTAGAATTTTCCAAGAATTCTTGCATTCTTAACCTAAAATATGTATTATTTCCAATAGAATCTTCGTAATATTCAATATTTTCCTAGAATTTTCTAAGATTCCTTGAATTTATAACCTAAAAAATGTATTATATAAAATAAAATCACAATTATGTCCATTTTTTTCTGGAATTTTCCAAGATTCCTTGCATTTATAACTTCAAATATGTATTATATCCAATAAAATCACCATTAAGTCCATTTTTTTCTGGAATTTTCCAAGATTCCTTGAATTTATAACCTAAAAAATGTATTATTTCCAATTGAATCTTCGTAATATTCAATATTTTCCTAGAATTTTCTAAGATTCCTTGCATTTATAACCTAAAATATGTATTATATAAAATAAAATCACAATTATGTCCATTTTTTTCTGGAATTTTCCAAGATTCCTTGCATTTATAACTTCAAATATGTATTATTTCCAATAGAATCTTCGTAAAATTCAATATTTTCCTAGAATTTTCCAAGAATTCTTGCATTTTTAACCTAAAATATGTATTATATCCAATAAAATCACAATTAAGTCCATTTTTTTCTGGAATTTTCCAAGATTCCTTGAATTTATAACCTAAAAAATGTATTATTTCCAATTGAATCTTCGTAATATTCAATATTTTCCTAGAATTTTCCAAGAATTCTTGCATTCTTAACCTAAAATATGTATTATTTCCAATAGAATCTTCGTAATATTCAATATTTTCCTAGAATTTTCTAAGATTCCTTGAACTTGTAACCTAACATATGTATTATATCCAATAAAATCACAATTAAGTCCATTTTTTTCTGAAATTTTCCAAGATTCCTTGGATTTATAACCTAAAATATGTATTATTTCCATTAGAATCTTCGTAAAATTCAATATATTCCTATAATTTTCCAATATTCCTAACATTTATAACTTCAAATATGTATTATATCAAATAAAATCACCATTAAGTCCATTTTTTTTCTGGAATTTTCCAAGATTCCTTGAATTTATAACCTAAATTATGTATTATATCCAATAAAATCACCATTAAGTCCATTTTTTTCTGGAATTTTCCAAGATTCCTTGAATTTATAACCTAAATTATGTATTATATCCAATAAAATCACCATTAAGTCAATTTTTTTCTGGAATTTTCCAAGATTCCTTGAATTTATAACCTAAATTATGTATTATATCCAATAAAATCACCATTAAGTCCTTTTTTTCTGGAATTTTCCAAGATTCCTTGAATTTATAACCTAAATAATGTATTATATCCAATAAAATCACCATTAAGTCCATTTTTTTCTGGAATTTTCCAAGATTCCTTGAATTTATAACCTAAAAAATGTATTATTTCCATTAGAATCTTCGTAAAATTCAATATATTCCTATAATTTTCAATATTCCTTGCATTTATAACTTCAAATATGTATTATATCAAATAAAATCACCATTAAGTCCATTTTTTTCTGGAATTTTCCAAGATTCCTTGAATTTATAAAATAAATTATGTATTATATCCAATAAAATCACCATTATGTCCATTTTTCTCTGGTATTTTCCAAGATTCCTTGGATTCATAACCTAAAAAATGTGTTATTTCCATTAGAATCTTCGTAAAGTTCAATATATTCCTATAATTTTCCAATATTCCTAACATTTATAACTTCAAATATGTATTATATCAAATAAAATCACCATTAAGTCCATCTTTTTCTGGAATTTTCCAAGATTCCTTGAATTTATAACCAAAATCATGTATTATATCCAATAAAATCACCATTAAGTCCATTTTTTTCTGGAATTTTCCGAGATTCCTTGAATTCATAACCTAAAAAATGTATTATTTCCAGTAGAATCTTTGTAAAATTCAATATTTTCCTTGAATTTTCTAAGATTCCTTGAATTTATAACCTAACATATGTATTATATCCAATAAAATCACCATTAAGTCCATTTTTCTCTGGTATTTTCCAAGATTCCTTGGATTCATAACCTAAAAAATGTGATATTTCCATTAGAATCTTCGTAAAGTTCAATATATTCCTATAATTTTCCAATATTCCTAACATTTATAACTTCAAATATGTATTATATCAAATAAAATCACCATTAAGTCCATCTTTTTCTGGAATTTTCCAAGATTCCTTGAATTTATAACCAAAATCATGTATTATATCCAATAAAATCACCATTAAGTCCATTTTTTTCTGGAATTTTCCGAGATTCCTTGAATTCATAACCTAAAAAATGTATTATTTCCAGTAGAATCTTTGTAAAATTCAATATTTTCCTTGAATTTTCTAAGATTCCTTGAATTTATAACCTAACATATGTATTATATCCAATAAAATCACAATTAAGTCCATTTTTTTCTGGAATTTTCCAAGATTCCTTGAATTTATAACCTAAATTATGTATTATATCCAATAAAATCACCATTAAGTCCATTTTTTTCTGGAATTTTCCAAGATTCCTTGAATTTATAACCTAAAAAATGTATTTTTTCCATTAGAATCTTCGTAAAATTCAATATTTTCCTAGAATTATCCAAGAATTCTTGCATTCTTAACCCAAAATATGTATTATTTCCAATAGAATCTTCGTAATATTCAATATTTTCCTAGAATTTTCCAAGAATTCTTGAATTTATAACCTAACATATGTATTATATCCAATAAAATCACCATTAAGTCACTTTTTTTCTGGAATTTTCAAGATTCATTGAATTTATAACCTAAAAAATGTATTATTTCCAATAGAATCTTCGTAATATTCAATATTTTCCTAGAATTTTCCAAGAATTCTTGCATTCTTAACCTAAAATATGTATTATTTCCAATAGAATCTTCGTAATATTCAATATTTTCCTAGAATTTTCTATGATTCCTTGAATTTATAACCTAAATTATGTATTATATCCAATAAAATCACCATTAAGTCCATTTTTTTCTGGAATTTTCCAAGATTCCTTGAATTTATAACCTAAAAAATGTATTTTTTCCATTAGAATCTTCGTAAAATTCAATATATTCCTATAATTTTCCAATATTCCTTGCATTTATAACTTCAAATATGTATTATTTCCAATAGAATCTTCGTAAAATTCAATATTTTCCTAGAATTTTCCAAGAATTCTTGCATTTTTAACCTAAAATATGTATTTTTTCCAATAGAATCATCGTGAAATTCAATATTTTCCTAGAATTTTCCAAGAATTCTTGCATTCTTAACCCAAAATATGTATTATTTCCAATAGAATCTTCGTAATATTCAATATTTTCCTAGAATTTTCTATGATTCCTTGAATTTATAACCTAAATTATGTATTATATCCAATAAAATCACCATTAAGTCCATTTTTTTCTGGAATTTTCCAAGATTCATTGAATTTATAACCTAAAAAATGTATTATTTCCAATAGAATCTTCGTAATATTCAATATTTTCCTAGAATTTTCCAAGAATTCTTGCATTCTTAACCTAAAATATGTATTATTTCCAATAGAATCTTCGTAATATTCAATATTTTCCTAGAATTTTCTAAGATTCCTTGAATTTATAACCTAAAAAATGTATTATATAAAATAAAATCACAATTATGTCCATTTTTTTCTGGAATTTTCCAAGATTCCTTGCATTTATAACTTCAAATATGTATTATATCCAATAAAATCACCATTAAGTCCATTTTTTTCTGGAATTTTCCAAGATTCCTTGAATTTATAACCTAAAAAATGTATTATTTCCAATTGAATCTTCGTAATATTCAATATTTTCCTAGAATTTTCCAAGAATTCTTGCATTCTTAACCTAAAATATGTATTATTTCCAATAGAATCTTCGTAATATTCAATATTTTCCTAGAATTTTCTAAGATTCCTTGAACTTGTAACCTAACATATGTATTATATCCAATAAAATCACAATTAAGTCCATTTTTTTCTGAAATTTTCCAAGATTCCTTGGATTTATAACCTAAAATATGTATTATTTCCATTAGAATCTTCGTAAAATTCAATATATTCCTATAATTTTCCAATATTCCTAACATTTATAACTTCAAATATGTATTATATCAAATAAAATCACCATTAAGTCCATTTTTTTTCTGGAATTTTCCAAGATTCCTTGAATTTATAACCTAAATTATGTATTATATCCAATAAAATCACCATTAAGTCCATTTTTTTCTGGAATTTTCCAAGATTCCTTGAATTTATAACCTAAATTATGTATTATATCCAATAAAATCACCATTAAGTCCATTTTTTTCTGGAATTTTCCAAGATTCCTTGAATTAATAACCTAAATTATGTATTATATCCAATAAAATCACCATTAAGTCCTTTTTTTCTGGAATTTTCCAAGATTCCTTGAATTTATAACCTAAATAATGTATTATATCCAATAAAATCACCATTAAGTCCATTTTTTTCTGGAATTTTCCAAGATTCCTTGAATTTATAACCTAAAAAATGTATTATTTCCATTAGAATCTTCGTAAAATTCAATATATTCCTATAATTTTCAATATTCCTTGCATTTATAACTTCAAATATGTATTATATCAAATAAAATCACCATTAAGTCCATTTTTTTCTGGAATTTTCCAAGATTCCTTGAATTTATAAAATAAATTATGTATTATATCCAATAAAATCACCATTAAGTCCATTTTTCTCTGGTATTTTCCAAGATTCCTTGGATTCATAACCTAAAAAATGTGTTATTTCCATTAGAATCTTCGTAAAGTTCAATATATTCCTATAATTTTCCAATATTCCTAACATTTATAACTTCAAATATGTATTATATCAAATAAAATCACCATTAAGTCCATCTTTTTCTGGAATTTTCCAAGATTCCTTGAATTTATAACCAAAATTATGTATTATATCCAATAAAATCACCATTAAGTCCATTTTTTTCTGGAATTTTCCGAGATTCCTTGAATTCATAACCTAAAAAATGTATTATTTCCAGTAGAATCTTTGTAAAATTCAATATTTTCCTTGAATTTTCTAAGATTCCTTGAATTTATAACCTAACATATGTATTATATCCAATAAAATCACAATTAAGTCCATTTTTTTCTGGAATTTTCCAAGATTCCTTGAATTTATAACCTAAATTATGTATTATATCCAATAAAATCACCATTAAGTCCATTTTTTTCTGGAATTTTCCAAGATTCCTTGAATTTATAACCTAAAAAATGTATTTTTTCCATTAGAATCTTCGTAAAATTCAATATTTTCCTAGAATTATCCAAGAATTCTTGCATTCTTAACCCAAAATATGTATTATTTCCAATAGAATCTTCGTAATATTCAATATTTTCCTAGAATTTTCCAAGATTCCTTGAATTTATAACCTAAATTATGTATTATATCCAATAAAATCACTATTAAGTCCGTTTTTTTCTGGAATTTTCCAAGATTCATTGAATTTATAACCTAAAAAATGTATTATTTCCAATAGAATCTTCGTAATATTCAATATTTTCCTAGAATTTTCTAAGATTCCTTGAATTTATAACCTAAATTATGTATTATATCCAATAAAATCACCATTAAGTCCATTTTTTTCTGGAATTTTCCAAGATTCCTTGAATTTATAACCTAAATTATGTATTATATCCAATAAAATCACCATTAAGTCCATTTTTTTCTGGAATTTTCCAAGATTCCTTGAATTTATAACCTAAATTATGTATTATATCCAATAAAATCACCATTAAGTCCTTTTTTTCTGGAATTTTCCAAGATTCCTTGAATTTATAACCTAAATAATGTATTATATCCAATAAAATCACCATTAAGTCCATTTTTTTCTGGAATTTTCCAAGATTCCTTGAATTTATAACCTAAAAAATGTATTATTTCCATAAGAATCTTCGTAAAATTCAATATATTCCTATAATTTTCAATATTCCTTGCATTTATAACTTCAAATATGTATTATATCAAATAAAATCACCATTAAGTCCATTTTTTTCTGGAATTTTCCAAGATTCCTTGAATTTATAAAATAAATTATGTATTATATCCAATAAAATCACCATTAAGTCCATTTTTCTCTGGTATTTTCCAAGATTCCTTGGATTCATAACCTAAAAAATGTGTTATTTCCATTAGAATCTTCGTAAAGTTCAATATATTCCTATAATTTTCCAATATTCCTAACATTTATAACTTCAAATATGTATTATATCAAATAAAATCACCATTAAGTCCATCTTTTTCTGGAATTTTCCAAGATTCCTTGAATTTATAACCAAAATTATGTATTATATCCAATAAAATCACCATTAAGTCCATTTTTTTCTGGAATTTTCCGAGATTCCTTGAATTCATAACCTAAAAAATGTATTATTTCCAGTAGAATCTTTGTAAAATTCAATATTTTCCTTGAATTTTCTAAGATTCCTTGAATTTATAACCTAACATATGTATTATATCCAATAAAATCACAATTAAGTCCATTTTTTTCTGGAATTTTCCAAGATTCCTTGAATTTATAACCTAAATTATGTATTATATCCAATAAAATCACCATTAAGTCCATTTTTTTCTGGAATTTTCCAAGATTCCTTGAATTTATAACCTAAAAAATGTATTTTTTCCATTAGAATCTTCGTAAAATTCAATATTTTCCTAGAATTATCCAAGAATTCTTGCATTCTTAACCCAAAATATATATTATTTCCAATAGAATCTTCGTAATATTCAATATTTTCCTAGAATTTTCCAAGAATTCTTGAATTTATAACCTAACATATGTATTATATCCAATAAAATCACCATTAAGTCACTTTTTTTCTGGAATTTTCAAGATTCATTGAATTTATAACCTAAAAAATGTATTATTTCCAATAGAATCTTCGTAATATTCAATATTTTCCTAGAATTTTCCAAGAATTCTTGCATTCTTAACCTAAAATATGTATTTTTTCCAATAGAATCTTCGTAATATTCAATATTTTCCTAGAATTTTCTATGATTCCTTGAATTTATAACCTAACATATGTATTATATCCAATAAAATCACTATTAAGTCCGTTTTTTTCTGGAATTTTCCAAGATTCATTGAATTTATAACCTAAAAAATGTATTATTTCCAATAGAATCTTCGTAATATTCAATATTTTCCTAGAATTTTCTAAGATTCCTTGAATTTATAACCAAAATTATGTATTATATCCAATAAAATCACCATTAAGTCCATTTTTTTCTGGAATTTTCCGAGATTCCTTGAATTCATAACCTAAAAAATGTATTATTTCCAATAGAATCTTTGTAAAATTCAATATTTTCCTAGAATTTTCTAAGAATTCTTGCATTCTTAACCTAAAATATGTATTATTTCCAATAGAATCTTCGTAATATTCAATATTTTCCTAGAATTTTCTAAGATTCCTTGAATTTATAACCTAACATATGTATTATATCCAATAAAATCACAATTAAGTCCATTTTTTTCTGGAATTTTCCAAGATTCCTTGAATTTATAACCTAAATTATGTATTATATCCAATAAAATCACCATTAAGTCCATTGTTTTCTGGAATTTTCCAAGATTCCTTGAATTTATAACCTAAATTATGTATTATATCCAATAAAATCACCATTATGTCCATTTTTTTCTGGAATTTTCCAAGATTCCTTGAATTTATAACCTAAATTATGTATTATATCCAATAAAATCACAATTAAGTCCATTTTTTTCTGGAATTTTCCAAGATTCCTTGAATTTATAACCTAAAAAATGTATTATTTCCAATTGAATCTTCGTAATATTCAATATTTTCCTAGAATTTTCCAAGAATTCTTGCATTCTTAACCTAAAATATGTATTATTTCCAATAGAATCTTCGTAATATTCAATATTTTCCTAGAATTTTCTAAGATTCCTTGAACTTATAACCTAACATATGTATTATATCCAATAAAATCACAATTAAGTCCATTTTTTTCTGAAATTTTCCAAGATTCCTTGGATTTATAACCTAAAATATGTATTATTTCCATTAGAATCTTCGTAAAATTCAATATATTCCTATAATTTTCCAATATTCCTAACATTTATAACTTCAAATATGTATTATATCAAATAAAATCACCATTAAGTCCATTTTTTTTCTGGAATTTTCCAAGATTCCTTGAATTTATAACCTAAATTATGTATTATATCCAATAAAATCACCATTAAGTCCATTTTTTTCTGGAATTTTCCAAGATTCCTTGAATTTATAACCTAAGTTATGTATTATATCCAATAAAATCACCATTAAGTCCATTTTTTTCTGGAATTTTCCAAGATTCCTTGAATTTATAACCTAAATTATGTATTATATCCAATAAAATCACCATTAAGTCCTTTTTTTCTGGAATTTTCCAAGATTCCTTGAATTTATAACCTAAATAATGTATTATATCCAATAAAATCACCATTAAGTCCATTTTTTTCTGGAATTTTCCAAGATTCCTTGAATTTATAACCTAAAAAATGTATTATTTCCATTAGAATCTTCGTAGAATTCAATATATTCCTATAATTTTCAATATTCCTTGCATTTATAACTTCAAATATGTATTATATCAAATAAAATCACCATTAAGTCCATTTTTTTCTGGAATTTTCCAAGATTCCTTGAATTTATAAAATAAATTATGTATTATATCCAATAAAATCACCATTAAGTCCATTTTTCTCTGGTATTTTCCAAGATTCCTTGGATTCATAACCTAAAAAATGTGTTATTTCCATTAGAATCTTCGTAAAGTTCAATATATTCCTATAATTTTCCAATATTCCTAACATTTATAACTTCAAATATGTATTATATCAAATAAAATCACCATTAAGTCCATCTTTTTCTGGAATTTTCCAAGATTCCTTGAATTTATAACCAAAATTATGTATTATATCCAATAAAATCACCATTAAGTCCATTTTTTTCTGGAATTTTCCGAGATTCCTTGAATTCATAACCTAAAAAATGTATTATTTCCAATAGAATCTTTGTAAAATTCAATATTTTCCTTGAATTTTCTAAGATTCCTTGAATTTATAACCTAACATATGTATTATATCCAATAAAATCACAATTAAGTCCATTTTTTTCTGGAATTTTCCAAGATTCCTTGAATTTATAACCTAAATTATGTATTATATCCAATAAAATCACCATTAAGTCCATTTTTTTCTGGAATTTTCCAAGATTCCTTGAATTTATAACCTAAAAAATGTATTTTTTCCATTAGAATCTTCGTAAAATTCAATATTTTCCTAGAATTATCCAAGAATTCTTGCATTCTTAACCTAAAATATGTATTATTTCCAATAGAATCTTCGTAATATTCAATATTTTCCTAGAATTTTCTAAGATTCCTTGAATTTATAACCTAACATATGTATTATATCCAATAAAATCACAATTAAGTCCATTTTTTTCTGGAATTTTCCAAGATTCCTTGAATTTATAACCTAAATTATGTATTATATCCAATAAAATCACCATAAAGTCCATTTTTTTCTGGAATTTTCCAAGATTCCTTGAATTTATAACCTAAATTATGTATTATTTCCAATAAAATCACCATTATGTCCATTTTTTTCTGGAATTTTCCAAGATTCCTTGAATTTATAACCTAAAGTATGTATTATATCCAATAAAATCACCATTAAGTCCATTTTTTTCTGGAATTTTCCATGATTCCTTGAATTTATAACCTAAAAAATGTATTTTTTCCATTAGAATCTTCGTAAAATTCAATATATTCCTATAATTTTCCAATATTCCTTGCATTTATAACTTCAAATATGTATTATTTCCAATAGAATCTTCGTAAAATTCAATATTTTCCTAGAATTTTCCAAGAATTCTTGCATTTTTAACCTAAAATATGTATTTTATCCAATAGAATCTTCGTGAAATTCAATATTTTCCTAGAATTATCCAAGAATTCTTGCATTCTTAACCCAAAATATGTATTATTTCCAATAGAATCTTCGTAATATTCAATATTTTCCTAGAATTTTCCAAGAATTCTTGAATTTATAACCTAACATATGTATTATATCCAATAAAATCACCATTAAGTCACTTTTTTTCTGGAATTTTCAAGATTCATTGAATTTATAACCTAAAAAATGTATTATTTCCAATAGAATCTTCGTAATATTCAATATTTTCCTAGAATTTTCCAAGAATTCTTGCATTCTTAACCTAAAATATGTATTATTTCCAATAGAATCTTCGTAATATTCAATATTTTCCTAGAATTTTCTAAGATTCCTTGAATTTATAACCTAAAATATGTATTATATAAAATAAAATCACAATTATGTCCATTTTTTTCTGGAATTTTCCAAGATTCCTTGAATTTATAACCTAAATTATGTATTATATCCAATAAAATCACCATTAAGTCCATTTTTTTCTGGAATTTTCCAAGATTCCTTGAATTTATAACCTAAATTATGTATTATATCCAATAAAATCACCATTAAGTCCATTTTTTCTGGAATTTTCCAAGATTCCTTGAATTTATAACCTAAATAATGTATTATACCCAATAAAATCACCATTAAGTCCATTTTTTTTCTGGAATTTTCCAAGATTCCTTGAATTTATAACCTAAAAAATGTATTATTTCCAATTGAATCTTCGTAATATTCAATATTTTCCTAGAATTTTCCAAGAATTCTTTCATTCTTAACCTAAAATATGTATTATTTCCAATAGAATCTTCGTAATATTCAATATTTTCCTAGAATTTTCTATGATTCCTTGAATTTATAACCTAACATATGTATTATATCCAATAAAATCACTATTAAGTCCGTTTTTTTCTGGAATTTTCCAAGATTCATTGAATTTATAACCTAAAAAATGTATTATTTCCAATAGAATCTTCGTAATATTCAATATTTTCCTAGAATTTTCTAAGATTCCTTGAATTTATAACCTAACATATGTATTATATCCAATAAAATCACAATTAAGTCCATTTTTTTCTGGAATTTTCCAAGATTCCTTGAATTTATAACCTAAATTATGTATTATATCCAATAAAATCACCATTAAGTCCATTTTTTTCTGAAATTTTCCAAGATTCCTTGGATTTATAACCTAAAATATGTATTATTTCCATTAGAATCTTCGTAAAATTCAATATATTCCTATAATTTTCCAATATTCCTAACATTTATAACTTCAAATATGTATTATATCAAATAAAATCACCATTAAGTCCATTTTTTTTCTGGAATTTTCCAAGATTCCTTGAATTTATAACCTAAATTATGTATTATATCCAATAAAATCACCATTAAGTCCATTTTTTTCTGGAATTTTCCAAGATTCCTTGAATTTATAACCTAAGTTATGTATTATATCCAATAAAATCACCATTAAGTCCATTTTTTTCTGGAATTTTCCAAGATTCCTTGAATTTATAACCTAAATTATGTATTATATCCAATAAAATCACCATTAAGTCCTTTTTTTCTGGAATTTTCCAAGATTCCTTGAATTTATAACCTAAATAATGTATTATATCCAATAAAATCACCATTAAGTCCATTTTTTTCTGGAATTTTCCAAGATTCCTTGAATTTATAACCTAAAAAATGTATTATTTCCATTAGAATCTTCGTAAAATTCAATATATTCCTATAATTTTCAATATTCCTTGCATTTATAACTTCAAATATGTATTATATCAAATAAAATCACCATTAAGTCCATTTTTTTCTGGAATTTTCCAAGATTCCTTGAATTTATAAAATAAATTATGTATTATATCCAATAAAATCACCATTAAGTCCATTTTTCTCTGGTATTTTCCAAGATTCCTTGGATTCATAACCTAAAAAATGTGTTATTTCCATTAGAATCTTCGTAAAGTTCAATATATTCCTATAATTTTCCAATATTCCTAACATTTATAACTTCAAATATGTATTATATCAAATAAAATCACCATTAAGTCCATCTTTTTCTGGAATTTTCCAAGATTCCTTGAATTTATAACCAAAATCATGTATTATATCCAATAAAATCACCATTAAGTCCATTTTTTTCTGGAATTTTCCGAGATTCCTTGAATTCATAACCTAAAAAATGTATTATTTCCAGTAGAATCTTTGTAAAATTCAATATTTTCCTTGAATTTTCTAAGATTCCTTGAATTTATAACCTAACATATGTATTATATCCAATAAAATCACAATTAAGTCCATTTTTTTCTGGAATTTTCCAAGATTCCTTGAATTTATAACCTAAATTATGTATTATATCCAATAAAATCACCATTAAGTCCATTTTTTTCTGGAATTTTCCAAGATTCCTTGAATTTATAACCTAAAAAATGTATTTTTTCCATTAGAATCTTCGTAAAATTCAATATTTTCCTAGAATTATCCAAGAATTCTTGCATTCTTAACCCAAAATATGTATTATTTCCAATAGAATCTTCGTAATATTCAATATTTTCCTAGAATTTTCCAAGAATTCTTGAATTTATAACCTAACATATGTATTATATCCAATAAAATCACCATTAAGTCACTTTTTTTCTGGAATTTTCAAGATTCATTGAATTTATAACCTAAAAAATGTATTATTTCCAATAGAATCTTCGTAATATTCAATATTTTCCTAGAATTTTCCAAGAATTCTTGCATTCTTAACCTAAAATATGTATTATTTCCAATAGAATCTTCGTAATATTCAATATTTTCTTAGAATTTTCTATGATTCCTTGAATTTATAACCTAAATTATGTATTATATCCAATAAAATCACCATTAAGTCCATTTTTTTCTGGAATTTTCCAAGATTCCTTGAATTTATAACCTAAAAAATGTATTTTTTCCATTAGAATCTTCGTAAAATTCAATATATTCCTATAATTTTCCAATATTCCTTGCATTTATAACTTCAAATATGTATTATTTCCAATAGAATCTTCGTAAAATTCAATATTTTCCTAGAATTTTCCAAGAATTCTTGCATTTTTAACCTAAAATATGTATTTTTTCCAATAGAATCATCGTGAAATTCAATATTTTCCTAGAATTTTCCAAGAATTCTTGCATTCTTAACCCAAAATATGTATTATTTCCAATAGAATCTTCGTAATATTCAATATTTTCCTAGAATTTTCCAAGAATTCTTGCATTCTTAACCTAAAATATGTATTATTTTAATAAAATCACCATTAAGTCCGTTTTTTTCTGGAATTTTCCAAGATTCATTGAATTTATAACCTAAAAAATGTATTATTTCCAATAGAATCTTCGTAATATTCAATATTTTCCTAGAATTTTCCAAGAATTCTTGCATTCTTAACCTAAAATATGTATTATTTCCAATAGAATCTTCGTAATATTCAATATTTTCCTAGAATTTTCTAAGATTCCTTGAATTTATAACCTAAAAAATGTATTATATAAAATAAAATCACAATTATGTCCATTTTTTTCTGGAATTTTCCAAGATTCCTTGCATTTATAACTTCAAATATGCATTATATCCAATAAAATCACCATTAAGTCCATTTTTTTCTGGAATTTTCCAAGATTCCTTGAATTTATAACCTAAATTATGTATTATATCCAATAAAATCACCATTATGTCCATTTTTTTCTGGAATTTTCCAAGATTCCTTGAATTTATAACCTAAATTATGTATTATATCCAATAAAATCACAATTAAGTCCATTTTTTTCTGGAATTTTCCAAGATTCCTTGAATTTATAACCTAAAAAATGTATTATTTCCAATTGAATCTTCGTAATATTCAATATTTTCCTAGAATTTTCCAAGAATTCTTGCATTCTTAACCTAAAATATGTATTATTTCCAATAGAATCTTCGTAATATTCAATATTTTCCTAGAATTTTCTAAGATTCCTTGAACTTATAACCTAACATATGTATTATATCCAATAAAATCACAATTAAGTCCATTTTTTTCTGAAATTTTCCAAGATTCCTTGGATTTATAACCTAAAATATGTATTATTTCCATTAGAATCTTCGTAAAATTCAATATATTCCTATAATTTTCCAATATTCCTAACATTTATAACTTCAAATATGTATTATATCAAATAAAATCACCATTAAGTCCATTTTTTTTCTGGAATTTTCCAAGATTCCTTGAATTTATAACCTAAATTATGTATTATATCCAATAAAATCACCATTAAGTCCATTTTTTTCTGGAATTTTCCAAGATTCCTTGGATTCATAACCTAAAAAATGTGTTATTTCCATTAGAATCTTCGTAAAGTTCAATATATTCCTATAATTTTCCAATATTCCTAACATTTATAACTTCAAATATGTATTATATCAAATAAAATCACCATTAAGTCCATCTTTTTCTGGAATTTTCCAAGATTCCTTGAATTTATAACCAAAATCATGTATTATATCCAATAAAATCACCATTAAGTCCATTTTTTTCTGGAATTTTCCGAGATTCCTTGAATTCATAACCTAAAAAATGTATTATTTCCAGTAGAATCTTTGTAAAATTCAATATTTTCCTTGAATTTTCTAAGATTCCTTGAATTTATAACCTAACATATGTATTATATCCAATAAAATCACAATTAAGTCCATTTTTTTCTGGAATTTTCCAAGATTCCTTGAATTTATAACCTAAATTATGTATTATATCCAATAAAATCACCATTAAGTCCATTTTTTTCTGGAATTTTCCAAGATTCCTTGAATTTATAACCTAAAAAATGTATTTTTTCCATTAGAATCTTCGTAAAATTCAATATTTTCCTAGAATTATCCAAGAATTCTTGCATTCTTAACCCAAAATATGTATTATTTCCAATAGAATCTTCGTAATATTCAATATTTTCCTAGAATTTTCCAAGAATTCTTGAATTTATAACCTAACATATGTATTATATCCAATAAAATCACCATTAAGTCACTTTTTTTCTGGAATTTTCAAGATTCATTGAATTTATAACCTAAAAAATGTATTATTTCCAATAGAATCTTCGTAATATTCAATATTTTCCTAGAATTTTCCAAGAATTCTTGCATTCTTAACCTAAAATATGTATTATTTCCAATAGAATCTTCGTAATATTCAATATTTTCCTAGAATTTTCTATGATTCCTTGAATTTATAACCTAAATTATGTATTATATCCAATAAAATCACCATTAAGTCCATTTTTTTCTGGAATTTTCCAAGATTCCTTGAATTTATAACCTAAAAAATGTATTTTTTCCATTAGAATCTTCGTAAAATTCAATATATTCCTATAATTTTCCAATATTCCTTGCATTTATAACTTCAAATATGTATTATTTCCAATAGAATCTTCGTAAAATTCAATATTTTCCTAGAATTTTCCAAGAATTCTTGCATTTTTAACCTAAAATATGTATTTTTTCCAATAGAATCATCGTGAAATTCAATATTTTCCTAGAATTTTCCAAGAATTCTTGCATTCTTAACCCAAAATATGTATTATTTCCAATAGAATCTTCGTAATATTCAATATTTTCCTAGAATTTTCTATGATTCCTTGAATTTATAACCTAAATTATGTATTATATCCAATAAAATCACCATTAAGTCCATTTTTTTCTGGAATTTTCCAAGATTCATTGAATTTATAACCTAAAAAATGTATTATTTCCAATAGAATCTTCGTAATATTCAATATTTTCCTAGAATTTTCCAAGAATTCTTGCATTCTTAACCTAAAATATGTATTATTTCCAATAGAATCTTCGTAATATTCAATATTTTCCTAGAATTTTCTAAGATTCCTTGAATTTATAACCTAAAAAATGTATTATATAAAATAAAATCACAATTATGTCCATTTTTTTCTGGAATTTTCCAAGATTCCTTGCATTTATAACTTCAAATATGTATTATATCCAATAAAATCACCATTAAGTCCATTTTTTTCTGGAATTTTCCAAGATTCCTTGAATTTATAACCTAAAAAATGTATTATTTCCAATTGAATCTTCGTAATATTCAATATTTTCCTAGAATTTTCTAAGATTCCTTGCATTTATAACCTAAAATATGTATTATATAAAATAAAATCACAATTATGTCCATTTTTTTCTGGAATTTTCCAAGATTCCTTGCATTTATAACTTCAAATATGTATTATTTCCAATAGAATCTTCGTAAAATTCAATATTTTCCTAGAATTTTCCAAGAATTCTTGCATTTTTAACCTAAAATATGTATTATATCCAATAAAATCACAATTAAGTCCATTTTTTTCTGGAATTTTCCAAGATTCCTTGAATTTATAACCTAAAAAATGTATTATTTCCAATTGAATCTTCGTAATATTCAATATTTTCCTAGAATTTTCCAAGAATTCTTGCATTCTTAACCTAAAATATGTATTATTTCCAATAGAATCTTCGTAATATTCAATATTTTCCTAGAATTTTCTAAGATTCCTTGAACTTGTAACCTAACATATGTATTATATCCAATAAAATCACAATTAAGTCCATTTTTTTCTGAAATTTTCCAAGATTCCTTGGATTTATAACCTAAAATATGTATTATTTCCATTAGAATCTTCGTAAAATTCAATATATTCCTATAATTTTCCAATATTCCTAACATTTATAACTTCAAATATGTATTATATCAAATAAAATCACCATTAAGTCCATTTTTTTTCTGGAATTTTCCAAGATTCCTTGAATTTATAACCTAAATTATGTATTATATCCAATAAAATCACCATTAAGTCCATTTTTTTCTGGAATTTTCCAAGATTCCTTGAATTTATAACCTAAATTATGTATTATATCCAATAAAATCACCATTAAGTCCATTTTTTTCTGGAATTTTCCAAGATTCCTTGAATTTATAACCTAAATTATGTATTATATCCAATAAAATCACCATTAAGTCCTTTTTTTCTGGAATTTTCCAAGATTCCTTGAATTTATAACCTAAATAATGTATTATATCCAATAAAATCACCATTAAGTCCATTTTTTTCTGGAATTTTCCAAGATTCCTTGAATTTATAACCTAAAAAATGTATTATTTCCATTAGAATCTTCGTAAAATTCAATATATTCCTATAATTTTCAATATTCCTTGCATTTATAACTTCAAATATGTATTATATCAAATAAAATCACCATTAAGTCCATTTTTTTCTGGAATTTTCCAAGATTCCTTGAATTTATAAAATAAATTATGTATTATATCCAATAAAATCACCATTAAGTCCATTTTTCTCTGGTATTTTCCAAGATTCCTTGGATTCATAACCTAAAAAATGTGTTATTTCCATTAGAATCTTCGTAAAGTTCAATATATTCCTATAATTTTCCAATATTCCTAACATTTATAACTTCAAATATGTATTATATCAAATAAAATCACCATTAAGTCCATTTTTTTCTGGAATTTTCCAAGATTCCTTGAATTTATAACCTAAAAAATGTATTATTTCCATTAGAATCTTCGTAAAATTCAATATATTCCTATAATTTTCAATATTCCTTGCATTTATAACTTCAAATATGTATTATATCAAATAAAATCACCATTAAGTCCATTTTTTTCTGGAATTTTCCAAGATTCCTTGAATTTATAAAATAAATTATGTATTATATCCAATAAAATCACCATTAAGTCCATTTTTTTCTGGAATTTTCCGAGATTCCTTGAATTCATAACCTAAAAAATGTATTATTTCCAATAGAATCTTTGTAAAATTCAATATTTTCCTAGAATTTTCTAAGAATTCTTGCATTCTTAACCTAAAATATGTATTATTTCCAATAGAATCTTCGTAATATTCAATATTTTCCTAGAATTTTCTAAGATTCCTTGAATTTATAACCTAACATATGTATTATATCCAATAAAATCACAATTAAGTCCATTTTTTTCTGGAATTTTCCAAGATTCCTTGAATTTATAACCTAAATTATGTATTATATCCAATAAAATCACCATTAAGTCCATTTTTTTCTGGAATTTTCCAAGATTCCTTGAATTTATAACCTAAATTATGTATTATATCCAATAAAATCACCATTATGTCCATTTTTTTCTGGAATTTTCCAAGATTCCTTGAATTTATAACCTAAATTATGTATTATATCCAATAAAATCACAATTAAGTCCATTTTTTTCTGGAATTTTCCAAGATTCCTTGAATTTATAACCTAAAAAATGTATTATTTCCAATTGAATCTTCGTAATATTCAATATTTTCCTAGAATTTTCCAAGAATTCTTGCATTCTTAACCTAAAATATGTATTATTTCCAATAGAATCTTCGTAATATTCAATATTTTCCTAGAATTTTCTAAGATTCCTTGAACTTATAACCTAACATATGTATTATATCCAATAAAATCACAATTAAGTCCATTTTTTTCTGAAATTTTCCAAGATTCCTTGGATTTATAACCTAAAATATGTATTATTTCCATTAGAATCTTCGTAAAATTCAATATATTCCTATAATTTTCCAATATTCCTAACATTTATAACTTCAAATATGTATTATATCAAATAAAATCACCATTAAGTCCATTTTTTTTCTGGAATTTTCCAAGATTCCTTGAATTTATAACCTAAATTATGTATTATATCCAATAAAATCACCATTAAGTCCATTTTTTTCTGGAATTTTCCAAGATTCCTTGAATTTATAACCTAAGTTATGTATTATATCCAATAAAATCACCATTAAGTCCATTTTTTTCTGGAATTTTCCAAGATTCCTTGAATTTATAACCTAAATTATGTATTATATCCAATAAAATCACCATTAAGTCCTTTTTTTCTGGAATTTTCCAAGATTCCTTGAATTTATAACCTAAATAATGTATTATATCCAATAAAATCACCATTAAGTCCATTTTTTTCTGGAATTTTCCAAGATTCCTTGAATTTATAACCTAAAAAATGTATTATTTCCATTAGAATCTTCGTAAAATTCAATATATTCCTATAATTTTCAATATTCCTTGCATTTATAACTTCAAATATGTATTATATCAAATAAAATCACCATTAAGTCCATTTTTTTCTGGAATTTTCCAAGATTCCTTGAATTTATAAAATAAATTATGTATTATATCCAATAAAATCACCATTAAGTCCATTTTTCTCTGGTATTTTCCAAGATTCCTTGGATTCATAACCTAAAAAATGTGTTATTTCCATTAGAATCTTCGTAAAGTTCAATATATTCCTATAATTTTCCAATATTCCTAACATTTATAACTTCAAATATGTATTATATCAAATAAAATCACCATTAAGTCCATCTTTTTCTGGAATTTTCCAAGATTCCTTGAATTTATAACCAAAATTATGTATTATATCCAATAAAATCACCATTAAGTCCATTTTTTTCTGGAATTTTCCGAGATTCCTTGAATTCATAACCTAAAAAATGTATTATTTCCAATAGAATCTTTGTAAAATTCAATATTTTCCTTGAATTTTCTAAGATTCCTTGAATTTATAACCTAACATATGTATTATATCCAATAAAATCACAATTAAGTCCATTTTTTTCTGGAATTTTCCAAGATTCCTTGAATTTATAACCTAAATTATGTATTATATCCAATAAAATCACCATTAAGTCCATTTTTTTCTGGAATTTTCCAAGATTCCTTGAATTTATAACCTAAAAAATGTATTTTTTCCATTAGAATCTTCGTAAAATTCAATATTTTCCTAGAATTATCCAAGAATTCTTGCATTCTTAACCCAAAATATGTATTATTTCCAATAGAATCTTCGTAATATTCAATATTTTCCTAGAATTTTCCAAGAATTCTTGAATTTATAACCTAACATATGTATTATATCCAATAAAATCACCATTAAGTCACTTTTTTTCTGGAATTTTCAAGATTCATTGAATTTATAACCTAAAAAATGTATTATTTCCAATAGAATCTTCGTAATATTCAATATTTTCCTAGAATTTTCCAAGAATTCTTGCATTCTTAACCTAAAATATGTATTATTTCCAATAGAATCTTCGTAATATTCAATATTTTCCTAGAATTTTCTATGATTCCTTGAATTTATAACCTAACATATTTATTATATCCAATAAAATCACTACTAAGTCCGTTTTTTTCTGGAATTTTCCAAGATTCATTGAATTTATAACCTAAAAAATGTATTATTTCCAATAGAATCTTCGTAATATTCAATATTTTCCTAGAATTTTCTAAGATTCCTTGAATTTATAACCAAAATTATGTATTATATCCAATAAAATCACCATTAAGTCCATTTTTTTCTGGAATTTTCCGAGATTCCTTGAATTCATAACCTAAAAAATGTATTATTTCCAATAGAATCTTTGTAAAATTCAATATTTTCCTAGAATTTTCTAAGAATTCTTGCATTCTTAACCTAAAATATGTATTATTTCCAATAGAATCTTCGTAATATTCAATATTTTCCTAGAATTTTCTAAGATTCCTTGAATTTATAACCTAACATATGTATTATATCCAATAAAATCACAATTAAGTCCATTTTTTTCTGGAATTTTCCAAGATTCCTTGAATTTATAACCTAAATTATGTATTATATCCAATAAAATCACCATAAAGTCCATTTTTTTCTGGAATTTTCCAAGATTCCTTGAATTTATAACCTAAATTATGTATTATTTCCAATAAAATCACCATTATGTCCATTTTTTTCTGGAATTTTCCAAGATTCCTTGAATTTATAACCTAAAGTATGTATTATATCCAATAAAATCACCATTAAGTCCATTTTTTTCTGGAATTTTCCATGATTCCTTGAATTTATAACCTAAAAAATGTATTTTTTCCATTAGAATCTTCGTAAAATTCAATATATTCCTATAATTTTCCAATATTCCTTGCATTTATAACTTCAAATATGTATTATTTCCAATAGAATCTTCGTAAAATTCAATATTTTCCTAGAATTTTCCAAGAATTCTTGCATTTTTAACCTAAAATATGTATTTTATCCAATAGAATCTTCGTGAAATTCAATATTTTCCTAGAATTATCCAAGAATTCTTGCATTCTTAACCCAAAATATGTATTATTTCCAATAGAATCTTCGTAATATTCAATATTTTCCTAGAATTTTCCAAGAATTCTTGAATTTATAACCTAACATATGTATTATATCCAATAAAATCACCATTAAGTCACTTTTTTTCTGGAATTTTCAAGATTCATTGAATTTATAACCTAAAAAATGTATTATTTCCAATAGAATCTTCGTAATATTCAATATTTTCCTAGAATTTTCCAAGAATTCTTGCATTCTTAACCTAAAATATGTATTATTTCCAATAGAATCTTCGTAATATTCAATATTTTCCTAGAATTTTCTATGATTCCTTGAATTTATAACCTAACATATGTATTATATCCAATAAAATCACTATTAAGTCCGTTTTTTTCTGGAATTTTCCAAGATTCATTGAATTTATAACCTAAAAAATGTATTATTTCCAATAGAATCTTCGTAATATTCAATATTTTCCTAGAATTTTCTAAGATTCCTTGAATTTATAACCTAAAATATGTATTATATAAAATAAAATCACAATTATGTCCATTTTTTTCTGGAATTTTCCAAGATTCCTTGAATTTATAACCTAAATTATGTATTATATCCAATAAAATCACCATTAAGTCCATTTTTTTCTGGAATTTTCCAAGATTCCTTGAATTATAAATAATTTTATTATATCCAATAAAATCACCATTAAGTCCATTTTTTCTGGAATTTTCCAAGATTCCTTGAATTTATAACCTAAATAATGTATTATACCCAATAAAATCACCATTAAGTCCATTTTTTTTCTGGAATTTTCCAAGATTCCTTGAATTTATAACCTAAAAAATGTATTATTTCCAATTGAATCTTCGTAATATTCAATATTTTCCTAGAATTTTCCAAGAATTCTTTCATTCTTAACCTAAAATATGTATTATTTCCAATAGAATCTTCGTAATATTCAATATTTTCCTAGAATTTTCTATGATTCCTTGAATTTATAACCTAACATATGTATTATATCCAATAAAATCACTATTAAGTCCGTTTTTTCTGGAATTTTCCAAGATTCATTGAATTTATAACCTAAAAAATGTATTATTTCCAATAGAATCTTCGTAATATTCAATATTTTCCTAGAATTTTCTAAGATTCCTTGAATTTATAACCTAAAATATGTATTATATAAAATAAAATCACAATTATGTCCATTTTTTTCTGGAATTTTCCAAGATTCCTTGAATTTATAACCTAAATTATGTATTATATCCAATAAAATCACCATTAAGTCCATTTTTTTCTGGAATTTTCCAAGATTCCTTGAATTTATAACCTAAATTATGTATTATATCCAATAAAATCACCATTAAGTCCATTTTTTCTGGAATTTTCCAAGATTCCTTGAATTTATAACCTAAATAATGTATTATACCCAATAAAATCACCATTAAGTCCATTTTTTTTCTGGAATTTTCCAAGATTCCTTGAATTTATAACCTAAAAAATGTATTATTTCCAATTGAATCTTCGTAATATTCAATATTTTCCTAGAATTTTCCAAGAATTCTTTCATTCTTAACCTAAAATATGTATTATTTCCAATAGAATCTTCGTAATATTCAATATTTTCCTAGAATTTTCTAAGATTCCTTGAACTTATAACCTAACATATGTATTATATCCAATAAAATCACAATTAAGTCCATTTTTTTCTGGAATTTTCCAAGATTCCTTGGATTTATAACCTAAAAAATGTATTATTTCCATTAGAATCTTCGTAAAATTCAATATATTCCTATAATTTTCAATATTCCTTGCATTTATAACTTCAAATATGTATTATATCAAATAAAATCACCATTAAGTCCATTTTTTTCTGGAATTTTCCAAGATTCCTTGAATTTATAAAATAAATTATGTATTATATCCAATAAAATCACCATTAAGTCCATTTTTCTCTGGTATTTTCCAAGATTCCTTGGATTCATAACCTAAAAAATGTGTTATTTCCATTAGAATCTTCGTAAAATTCAATATATTCCTATAATTTTCCAATATTCCTAACATTTATAACTTCAAATATGTATTATATCAAATAAAATCACCATTAAGTCCATTTTTTTCTGGAATTTTCCAAGATTCCTTGAATTTATAACCTAAATTATGTATTGTATCCAATAAAATCACCATTATGTCCATTTTTTTCTGGAATTTTCCAAGATTCCTTGAATTTTTAACCTAAAGTATGTATTATATCCAATAAAATCACCATTAAGTCCATTTTTTTCTGGAATTTTCCAAGATTCCTTGAATTTATAACCTAAAAAATGTATTTTTTCCATTAGAATCTTCGTAAAATTCAATATATTCCTATAATTTTCCAATATTCCTTGCATTTATAACTTCAAATATGTATTATTTCCAATAGAATCTTCGTAAAATTCAATATTTTCCTAGAATTTTCCAAGAATTCTTGCATTTTTAACCTAAAATATGTATTTTTTCCAATAGAATCTTCGTGAAATTCAATATTTTCCTAGAATTATCCAAGAATTCTTGCATTCTTAACCCAAAATATGTATTATTTCCAATAGAATCTTCGTAATATTCAATATTTTCCTAGAATTTTCCAAGAATTCTTGAATTTATAACCTAACATATGTATTATATCCAATAAAATCACCATTAAGTCACTTTTTTTCTGGAATTTTCAAGATTCATTGAATTTATAACCTAAAAAATGTATTATTTCAATAGAATCTTCGTAATATTCAATATTTTCCTAGAATCCTAGAATTTTCCAAGAATTCTTGCATTCTTAACCTAAAATATGTATTATTTCCAATAGAATCTTCGTAATATTCAATATTTTCCTAGAGTTTTCTATGATTCCTTGAATTTATAACCTAACATATGTATTATATCCAATAAAATCACTATTAAGTCCGTTTTTTTCTGGAATTTTCCAAGATTCATTGAATTTATAACCTAAAAAATGTATTATTTCCAATAGAATCTTCGTAATATTCAATATTTTCCTAGAATTTTCTAAGATTCCTTGAATTTATAACCTAAAATATGTATTATATAAAATAAAATCACAATTATGTCCATTTTTTTCTGGAATTTTCCAAGATACCTTGAATTTATAACCTAAATTATGTATTATATCCAATAAAATCACCATTAAGTCCATTTTTTTCTGGAATTTTCCAAGATTCCTTGAATTTATAACCTAAATTATGTATTATATCCAATAAAATCACCATTAAGTCCATTTTTTCTGGAATTTTCCAAGATTCCTTGAATTTATAACCTAAATAATGTATTATACCCAATAAAATCACCATTAAGTCCATTTTTTTTCTGGAATTTTCCAAGATTCCTTGAATTTATAACCTAAAAAAATGTATTATTTCCAATTGAATCTTCGTAATATTCAATACTTTCCTAGAATTTTCCAAGAATTCTTGCATTCTTAACCTAAAATATGTATTATTTCCAATAGAATCTTCGTAATATTCAATATTTTCCTAGAATTTTCTAAGATTCCTTGAACTTATAACCTAACATATGTATTATATCCAATAAAATCACAATTAAGTCCATTTTTTTCTGGAATTTTCCAAGATTCCTTGGATTTATAACCTAAAAAATGTATTATTTCCATTAGAATCTTCGTAAAATTCAATATATTCCTATAATTTTCAATATTCCTTGCATTTATAACTTCAAATATGTATTATATCAAATAAAATCACCATTAAGTCCATTTTTTTCTGGAATTTTCCAAGATTCCTTGAATTTATAAAATAAATTATGTATTATATCCAATAAAATCACCATTAAGTCCATTTTTCTCTGGTATTTTCCAAGATTCCTTGGATTCATAACCTAAAAAATGTGTTATTTCCATTAGAATCTTCGTAAAATTCAATATATTCCTATAATTTTCCAATATTCCTAACATTTATAACTTCAAATATGTATTATATCAAATAAAATCACCATTAAGTCCATCTTTTTCTGGAATTTTCCAAGATTCCTTGAATTTATAACCAAAATTATGTATTATATCCAATAAAATCACCATTAAGTCCATTTTTTTCTGGAATTTTCCGAGATTCCTTGAATTCATAACCTAAAAAATGTATTATTTCCAATAGAATCTTTGTAAAATTCAATATTTTCCTAGAATTTTCTAAGAATTCTTGCATTCTTAACCTAAAATATGTATTATTTCCAATAGAATCTTCGTAATTTTCAATATTTTCCTAGAATTTTCTAAGATTCCTTGAATTTATAACCTAACATATGTATTATATCCAATAAAATCACAATTAAGTCCATTTTTTTCTGGAATTTTCCAAGATTCCTTGGATTTATAACCTAAAAAATGTATTATTTCCATTAGAATCTTCGTAAAATTCAATATATTCCTATAATTTTCAATATTCCTTGCATTTATAACTTCAAATATGTATTATATCAAATAAAATCACCATTAAGTCCATTTTTTTCTGGAATTTTCCAAGATTCCTTGAATTTATAAAATAAATTATGTATTATATCAAATAAAATCACCATTAAGTCCATCTTTTTCTGGAATTTTCCAAGATTCCTTGAATTTATAACCAAAATTATGTATTATATCCAATAAAATCACCATTAAGTCCATTTTTTTCTGGAATTTTCCGAGATTCCTTGAATTCATAACCTAAAAAATGTATTATTTCCAGTAGAATCTTTGTAAAATTCAATATTTTCCTTGAATTTTCTAAGATTCCTTGAATTTATAACCTAACATATGTATTATATCCAATAAAATCACAATTAAGTCCATTTTTTTCTGGAATTTTCCAAGATTCCTTGAATTTATAACCTAAATTATGTATTATATCCAATAAAATCACCATTAAGTCCATTTTTTTCTGGAATTTTCCAAGATTCCTTGAATTTATAACCTAAAAAATGTATTTTTTCCATTAGAATCTTCGTAAAATTCAATATTTTCCTAGAATTATCCAAGAATTCTTGCATTCTTAACCCAAAATATGTATTATTTCCAATAGAATCTTCGTAATATTCAATATTTTCCTAGAATTTTCCAAGAATTCTTGAATTTATAACCTAACATATGTATTATATCCAATAAAATCACCATTAAGTCACTTTTTTTCTGGAATTTTCAAGATTCATTGAATTTATAACCTAAAAAATGTATTATTTCCAATAGAATCTTCGTAATATTCAATATTTTCCTAGAATTTTCCAAGAATTCTTGCATTCTTAACCTAAAATATGTATTTTTTCCAATAGAATCTTCGTAATATTCAATATTTTCCTAGAATTTTCTATGATTCCTTGAATTTATAACCTAACATATGTATTATATCCAATAAAATCACTATTAAGTCCGTTTTTTTCTGGAATTTTCCAAGATTCATTGAATTTATAACCTAAAAAATGTATTATTTCCAATAGAATCTTCGTAATATTCAATATTTTCCTAGAATTTTCCAAGAATTCTTGCATTCTTAACCTAAAATATGTATTATTTCCAATAGAATCTTCGTAATATTCAATATTTTCCTAGAGTTTTCTATGATTCCTTGAATTTATAACCTAACATATGTATTATATCCAATAAAATCACTATTAAGTCCGTTTTTTTCTGGAATTTTCCAAGATTCATTGAATTTATAACCTAAAAAATGTATTATTTCCAATAGAATCTTCGTAATATTCAATATTTTCCTAGAATTTTCTAAGATTCCTTGAATTTATAACCTAAAATATGTATTATATAAAATAAAATCACAATTATGTCCATTTTTTTCTGGAATTTTCCAAGATACCTTGAATTTATAACCTAAATTATGTATTATATCCAATAAAATCACCATTAAGTCCATTTTTTTCTGGAATTTTCCAAGATTCCTTGAATTTATAACCTAAATTATGTATTATATCCAATAAAATCACCATTAAGTCCATTTTTTCTGGAATTTTCCAAGATTCCTTGAATTTATAACCTAAATAATGTATTATACCCAATAAAATCACCATTAAGTCCATTTTTTTTCTGGAATTTTCCAAGATTCCTTGAATTTATAACCTAAAAAATGTATTATTTCCAATTGAATCTTCGTAATATTCAATACTTTCCTAGAATTTTCCAAGAATTCTTGCATTCTTAACCTAAAATATGTATTATTTCCAATAGAATCTTCGTAATATTCAATATTTTCCTAGAATTTTCTAAGATTCCTTGAACTTATAACCTAACATATGTATTATATCCAATAAAATCACAATTAAGTCCATTTTTTTCTGGAATTTTCCAAGATTCCTTGGATTTATAACCTAAAAAATGTATTATTTCCATTAGAATCTTCGTAAAATTCAATATATTCCTATAATTTTCAATATTCCTTGCATTTATAACTTCAAATATGTATTATATCAAATAAAATCACCATTAAGTCCATTTTTTTCTGGAATTTTCCAAGATTCCTTGAATTTATAAAATAAATTATGTATTATATCCAATAAAATCACCATTAAGTCCATTTTTCTCTGGTATTTTCCAAGATTCCTTGGATTCATAACCTAAAAAATGTGTTATTTCCATTAGAATCTTCGTAAAATTCAATATATTCCTATAATTTTCCAATATTCCTAACATTTATAACTTCAAATATGTATTATATCAAATAAAATCACCATTAAGTCCATCTTTTTCTGGAATTTTCCAAGATTCCTTGAATTTATAACCAAAATTATGTATTATATCCAATAAAATCACCATTAAGTCCATTTTTTTCTGGAATTTTCCGAGATTCCTTGAATTCATAACCTAAAAAATGTATTATTTCCAATAGAATCTTTGTAAAATTCAATATTTTCCTAGAATTTTCTAAGAATTCTTGCATTCTTAACCTAAAATATGTATTATTTCCAATAGAATCTTCGTAATATTCAATATTTTCCTAGAATTTTCTAAGATTCCTTGAATTTATAACCTAAATTATGTATTATATCCAATAAAATCACAATTAAGTCCATTTTTTTCTGGAATTTTCCAAGATTCCTTGAATTTATAACCTAAATTATGTATTATATCCAATAAAATCACCATTAAGTCCATTTTTTTCTGGAATTTTCCAAGATTCCTTGAATTTATAACCTAAATTATGTATTATATCCAATAAAATCACCATTATGTCCATTTTTTTCTGGAATTTTCCAAGATTCCTTGAATTTATAACCTAAATTATGTATTATATCCAATAAAATCACAATTAAGTCCATTTTTTTCTGGAATTTTCCAAGATTCCTTGAATTTATAACCTAAAAAATGTATTATTTCCAATTGAATCTTCGTAATATTCAATATTTTCCTAGAATTTTCCAAGAATTCTTGCATTCTTAACCTAAAATATGTATTATTTCCAATAGAATCTTCGTAATATTCAATATTTTCCTAGAATTTTCTAAGATTCCTTGAACTTATAACCTAACATATGTATTATATCCAATAAAATCACAATTAAGTCCATTTTTTTCTGAAATTTTCCAAGATTCCTTGGATTTATAACCTAAAATATGTATTATTTCCATTAGAATCTTCGTAAAATTCAATATATTCCTATAATTTTCCAATATTCCTAACATTTATAACTTCAAATATGTATTATATCAAATAAAATCACCATTAAGTCCATTTTTTTTCTGGAATTTTCCAAGATTCCTTGAATTTATAACCTAAATTATGTATTATATCCAATAAAATCACCATTAAGTCCATTTTTTTCTGGAATTTTCCAAGATTCCTTGAATTTATAACCTAAGTTATGTATTATATCCAATAAAATCACCATTAAGTCCATTTTTTTCTGGAATTTTCCAAGATTCCTTGAATTTATAACCTAAATTATGTATTATATCCAATAAAATCACCATTAAGTCCTTTTTTTCTGGAATTTTCCAAGATTCCTTGAATTTATAACCTAAATAATGTATTATATCCAATAAAATCACCATTAAGTCCATTTTTTTCTGGAATTTTCCAAGATTCCTTGAATTTATAACCTAAAAAATGTATTATTTCCATTAGAATCTTCGTAAAATTCAATATATTCCTATAATTTTCAATATTCCTTGCATTTATAACTTCAAAATATGTATTATATCAAATAAAATCACCATTAAGTCCATTTTTTTCTGGAATTTTCCAAGATTCCTTGAATTTATAAAATAAATTATGTATTATATCCAATAAAATCACCATTAAGTCCATTTTTCTCTGGTATTTTCCAAGATTCCTTGGATTCATAACCTAAAAAATGTGTTATTTCCATTAGAATCTTCGTAAAGTTCAATATATTCCTATAATTTTCCAATATTCCTAACATTTATAACTTCAAATATGTATTATATCAAATAAAATCACCATTAAGTCCATCTTTTTCTGGAATTTTCCAAGATTCCTTGAATTTATAACCAAAATTATGTATTATATCCAATAAAATCACCATTAAGTCCATTTTTTTCTGGAATTTTCCGAGATTCCTTGAATTCATAACCTAAAAAATGTATTATTTCCAATAGAATCTTTGTAAAATTCAATATTTTCCTTGAATTTTCTAAGATTCCTTGAATTTATAACCTAACATATGTATTATATCCAATAAAATCACAATTAAGTCCATTTTTTTCTGGAATTTTCCAAGATTCCTTGAATTTATAACCTAAATTATGTATTATATCCAATAAAATCACCATTAAGTCCATTTTTTTCTGGAATTTTCCAAGATTCCTTGAATTTATAACCTAAATTATGTATTATATCCAATAAAATCACCATTATGTCCATTTTTTTCTGGAATTTTCCAAGATTCCTTGAATTTATAACCTAAATTATGTATTATATCCAATAAAATCACAATTAAGTCCATTTTTTTCTGGAATTTTCCAAGATTCCTTGAATTTATAACCTAAAAAATGTATTATTTCCAATTGAATCTTCGTAATATTCAATATTTTCCTAGAATTTTCCAAGAATTCTTGCATTCTTAACCTAAAATATGTATTATTTCCAATAGAATCTTCGTAATATTCAATATTTTCCTAGAATTTTCTAAGATTCCTTGAACTTATAACCTAACATATGTATTATATCCAATAAAATCACAATTAAGTCCATTTTTTTCTGAAATTTTCCAAGATTCCTTGGATTTATAACCTAAAATATGTATTATTTCCATTAGAATCTTCGTAAAATTCAATATATTCCTATAATTTTCCAATATTCCTAACATTTATAACTTCAAATATGTATTATATCAAATAAAATCACCATTAAGTCCATTTTTTTTCTGGAATTTTCCAAGATTCCTTGAATTTATAACCTAAATTATGTATTATATCCAATAAAATCACCATTAAGTCCATTTTTTTCTGGAATTTTCCAAGATTCCTTGAATTTATAACCTAAGTTATGTATTATATCCAATAAAATCACCATTAAGTCCATTTTTTTCTGGAATTTTCCAAGATTCCTTGAATTTATAACCTAAATTATGTATTATATCCAATAAAATCACCATTAAGTCCTTTTTTTCTGGAATTTTCCAAGATTCCTTGAATTTATAACCTAAATAATGTATTATATCCAATAAAATCACCATTAAGTCCATTTTTTTCTGGAATTTTCCAAGATTCCTTGAATTTATAACCTAAAAAATGTATTATTTCCATTAGAATCTTCGTAAAATTCAATATATTCCTATAATTTTCAATATTCCTTGCATTTATAACTTCAAATATGTATTATATCAAATAAAATCACCATTAAGTCCATTTTTTTCTGGAATTTTCCAAGATTCCTTGAATTTATAAAATAAATTATGTATTATATCCAATAAAATCACCATTAAGTCCATTTTTCTCTGGTATTTTCCAAGATTCCTTGGATTCATAACCTAAAAAATGTGTTATTTCCATTAGAATCTTCGTAAAGTTCAATATATTCCTATAATTTTCCAATATTCCTAACATTTATAACTTCAAATATGTATTATATCAAATAAAATCACCATTAAGTCCATCTTTTTCTGGAATTTTCCAAGATTCCTTGAATTTATAACCAAAATTATGTATTATATCCAATAAAATCACCATTAAGTCCATTTTTTTTCTGGAATTTTCCGAGATTCCTTGAATTCATAACCTAAAAAATGTATTATTTCCAATAGAATCTTTGTAAAATTCAATATTTTCCTTGAATTTTCTAAGATTCCTTGAATTTATAACCTAACATATGTATTATATCCAATAAAATCACAATTAAGTCCATTTTTTTCTGGAATTTTCCAAGATTCCTTGAATTTATAACCTAAATTATGTATTATATCCAATAAAATCACCATTAAGTCCATTTTTTTCTGGAATTTTCCAAGATTCCTTGAATTTATAACCTAAAAAATGTATTTTTTCCATTAGAATCTTCGTAAAATTCAATATTTTCCTAGAATTATCCAAGAATTCTTGCATTCTTAACCCAAAATATGTATTATTTCCAATAGAATCTTCGTAATATTCAATATTTTCCTAGAATTTTCCAAGAATTCTTGAATTTATAACCTAACATATGTATTATATCCAATAAAATCACCATTAAGTCACTTTTTTTCTGGAATTTTCAAGATTCATTGAATTTATAACCTAAAAAATGTATTATTTCCAATAGAATCTTCGTAATATTCAATATTTTCCTAGAATTTTCCAAGAATTCTTGCATTCTTAACCTAAAATATGTATTATTTCCAATAGAATCTTCGTAATATTCAATATTTTCCTAGAATTTTCTATGATTCCTTGAATTTATAACCTAACATATTTATTATATCCAATAAAATCACTACTAAGTCCGTTTTTTTCTGGAATTTTCCAAGATTCATTGAATTTATAACCTAAAAAATGTATTATTTCCAATAGAATCTTCGTAATATTCAATATTTTCCTAGAATTTTCTAAGATTCCTTGAATTTATAACCAAAATTATGTATTATATCCAATAAAATCACCATTAAGTCCATTTTTTTCTGGAATTTTCCGAGATTCCTTGAATTCATAACCTAAAAAATGTATTATTTCCAATAGAATCTTTGTAAAATTCAATATTTTCCTAGAATTTTCTAAGAATTCTTGCATTCTTAACCTAAAATATGTATTATTTCCAATAGAATCTTCGTAATATTCAATATTTTCCTAGAATTTTCTAAGATTCCTTGAATTTATAACCTAACATATGTATTATATACAATAAAATCACAATTAAGTCCATTTTTTTCTGGAATTTTCCAAGATTCCTTGAATTTATAACCTAAATTATGTATTATATCCAATAAAATCACCATAAAGTCCATTTTTTTCTGGAATTTTCCAAGATTCCTTGAATTTATAACCTAAATTATGTATTATATCCAATAAAATCACCATAAAGTCCATTTTTTTCTGGAATTTTCCAAGATTCCTTGAATTTATAACCTAAATTATGTATTATTTCCAATAAAATCACCATTATGTCCATTTTTTTCTGGAATTTTCCAAGATTCCTTGAATTTATAACCTAAAGTATGTATTATATCCAATAAAATCACCATTAAGTCCATTTTTTTCTGGAATTTTCCATGATTCCTTGAATTTATAACCTAAAAAATGTATTTTTTCCATTAGAATCTTCGTAAAATTCAATATATTCCTATAATTTTCCAATATTCCTTGCATTTATAACTTCAAATATGTATTATTTCCAATAGAATCTTCGTAAAATTCAATATTTTCCTAGAATTTTCCAAGAATTCTTGCATTTTTAACCTAAAATATGTATTTTATCCAATAGAATCTTCGTGAAATTCAATATTTTCCTAGAATTATCCAAGAATTCTTGCATTCTTAACCCAAAATATGTATTATTTCCAATAGAATCTTCGTAATATTCAATATTTTCCTAGAATTTTCCAAGAATTCTTGAATTTATAACCTAACATATGTATTATATCCAATAAAATCACCATTAAGTCACTTTTTTTCTGGAATTTTCAAGATTCATTGAATTTATAACCTAAAAAATGTATTATTTCCAATAGAATCTTCGTAATATTCAATATTTTCCTAGAATTTTCCAAGAATTCTTGCATTCTTAACCTAAACTATGTATTATTTCCAATAGAATCTTCGTAATATTCAATATTTTCCTAGAATTTTCTATGATTCCTTGAATTTATAACCTAACATATGTATTATATCCAATAAAATCACTATTAAGTCCGTTTTTTTCTGGAATTTTCCAAGATTCATTGAATTTATAACCTAAAAAATGTATTATTTCCAATAGAATCTTCGTAATATTCAATATTTTCCTAGAATTTTCTAAGATTCCTTGAATTTATAACCTAAAATATGTATTATATAAAATAAAATCACAATTATGTCCATTTTTTTCTGGAATTTTCCAAGATACCTTGAATTTATAACCTAAATTATGTATTATATCCAATAAAATCACCATTAAGTCCATTTTTTTCTGGAATTTTCCAAGATTCCTTGAATTTATAACCTAAATTATGTATTATATCCAATAAAATCACCATTAAGTCCATTTTTTCTGGAATTTTCCAAGATTCCTTGAATTTATAACCTAAATAATGTATTATACCCAATAAAATCACCATTAAGTCCATTTTTTTTCTGGAATTTTCCAAGATTCCTTGAATTTATAACCTAAAAAATGTATTATTTCCAATTGAATCTTCGTAATATTCAATACTTTCCTAGAATTTTCCAAGAATTCTTGCATTCTTAACCTAAAATATGTATTATTTCCAATAGAATCTTCGTAATATTCAATATTTTCCTAGAATTTTCTAAGATTCCTTGAACTTATAACCTAACATATGTATTATATCCAATAAAATCACAATTAAGTCCATTTTTTTCTGGAATTTTCCAAGATTCCTTGGATTTATAACCTAAAAAATGTATTATTTCCATTAGAATCTTCGTAAAATTCAATATATTCCTATAATTTTCAATATTCCTTGCATTTATAACTTCAAATATGTATTATATCAAATAAAATCACCATTAAGTCCATTTTTTTCTGGAATTTTCCAAGATTCCTTGAATTTATAAAATAAATTATGTATTATATCCAATAAAATCACCATTAAGTCCATTTTTCTCTGGTATTTTCCAAGATTCCTTGGATTCATAACCTAAAAAATGTGTTATTTCCATTAGAATCTTCGTAAAATTCAATATATTCCTATAATTTTCCAATATTCCTAACATTTATAACTTCAAATATGTATTATATCAAATAAAATCACCATTAAGTCCATCTTTTTCTGGAATTTTCCAAGATTCCTTGAATTTATAACCAAAATTATGTATTATATCCAATAAAATCACCATTAAGTCCATTTTTTTCTGGAATTTTCCGAGATTCCTTGAATTCATAACCTAAAAAATGTATTATTTCCAATAGAATCTTTGTAAAATTCAATATTTTCCTAGAATTTTCTAAGAATTCTTGCATTCTTAACCTAAAATATGTATTATTTCCAATAGAATCTTCGTAATTTTCAATATTTTCCTAGAATTTTCTAAGATTCCTTGAATTTATAACCTAACATATGTATTATATCCAATAAAATCACAATTAAGTCCATTTTTTTCTGGAATTTTCCAAGATTCCTTGGATTTATAACCTAAAAAATGTATTATTTCCATTAGAATCTTCGTAAAATTCAATATATTCCTATAATTTTCAATATTCCTTGCATTTATAACTTCAAATATGTATTATATCAAATAAAATCACCATTAAGTCCATTTTTTTCTGGAATTTTCCAAGATTCCTTGAATTTATAAAATAAATTATGTATTATATCCAATAAAATCACCAATAAGTCCATTTTTCTCTGGTATTTTCCAAGATTCCTTGGATTCATAACCTAAAAAATGTGTTATTTCCATTAGAATCTTCGTAAAATTCAATATATTCCTATAATTTTCCAATATTCCTAACATTTATAACTTCAAATATGTATTATATCAAATAAAATCACCATTAAGTCCATTTTTTTCTGGAATTTTCCAAGATTCCTTGAATTTATAACCTAAAAAATGTATTTTTTCCATTAGAATCTTCGTAAAATTCAATATATTCCTATAATTTTCCAATATTCCTTGCATTTATAACTTCAAATATGTATTATTTCCAATAGAATCTTCGTAAAATTCAATATTTTCCTAGAATTTTCCAAGAATTCTTGCATTTTTAACCTAAAATATGTATTTTTTCCAATAGAATCTTCGTGAAATTCAATATTTTCCTAGAATTATCCAAGAATTCTTGCATTCTTAACCCAAAATATGTATTATTTCCAATAGAATCTTCGTAATATTCAATATTTTCCTAGAATTTTCCAAGAATTCTTGAATTTATAACCTAACATATGTATTATATCCAATAAAATCACCATTAAGTCACTTTTTTTCTGGAATTTTCAAGATTCATTGAATTTATAACCTAACATATGTATTATATCCAATAAAATCACTATTAAGTCCGTTTTTTTCTGGAATTTTCCAAGATTCATTGAATTTATAACCTAAAAAATGTATTATTTCCAATAGAATCTTCGTAATATTCAATATTTTCCTAGAATTTTCTAAGATTCCTTGAATTTATAACCTAAAATATGTATTATATAAAATAAAATCACAATTATGTCCATTTTTTTCTGGAATTTTCCAAGATTCCTTGAATTTATAACCTAAATTATGTATTATATCCAATAAAATCACCATTAAGTCCATTTTTTTCTGGAATTTTCCAAGATTCCTTGAATTTATAACCTAATTTATGTATTATATCCAATAAAATCACCATTAAGTCCATTTTTTCTGGAATTTTCCAAGATTCCTTGAATTTATAACCTAAATAATGTATTATACCCAATAAAATCACCATTAAGTCCATTTTTTTTCTGGAATTTTCCAAGATTCCTTGAATTTATAACCTAAAAAATGTATTATTTCCAATTGAATCTTCGTAATATTCAATATTTTCCTAGAATTTTCCAAGAATTCTTTCATTCTTAACCTAAAATATGTATTATTTCCAATAGAATCTTCGTAATATTCAATATTTTCCTAGAATTTTCTAAGATTCCTTAAACTTATAACCTAACATATGTATTATATCCAATAAAATCACAATTAAGTCCATTTTTTTCTGGAATTTTCCAAGATTCCTTGGATTTATAACCTAAAAAATGTATTATTTCCATTAGAATCTTCGTAAAATTCAATATATTCCTATAATTTTCAATATTCCTTGCATTTATAACTTCAAATATGTATTATATCAAATAAAATCACCATTAAGTCCATTTTTTTCTGGAATTTTCCAAGATTCCTTGAATTTATAAAATAAATTATGTATTATATCCAATAAAATCACCATTAAGTCCATTTTTCTCTGGTATTTTCCAAGATTCCTTGGATTCATAACCTAAAAAATGTGTTATTTCCATTAGAATCTTCGTAAAATTCAATATATTCCTATAATTTTCCAATATTCCTAACATTTATAACTTCAAATATGTATTATATCAAATAAAATCACCATTAAGTCCATTTTTTTCTGGAATTTTCCAAGATTCCTTGAATTTATAACCTAAATTATGTATTGTATCCAATAAAATCACCATTATGTCCATTTTTTTCTGGAATTTTCCAAGATTCCTTGAATTTATAACCTAAAGTATGTATTATATCCAATAAAATCACCATTAAGTCCATTTTTTTCTGGAATTTTCCAAGATTCCTTGAATTTATAACCTAAAAAATGTATTTTTTCCATTAGAATCTTCGTAAAATTCAATATATTCCTATAATTTTCCAATATTCCTTGCATTTATAACTTCAAATATGTATTATTTCCAATAGAATCTTCGTAAAATTCAATATTTTCCTAGAATTTTCCAAGAATTCTTGCATTTTTAACCTAAAATATGTATTTTTTCCAATAGAATCTTCGTGAAATTCAATATTTTCCTAGAATTATCCAAGAATTCTTGCATTCTTAACCCAAAATATGTATTATTTCCAATAGAATCTTCGTAATATTCAATATTTTCCTAGAATTTTCCAAGAATTCTTGAATTTATAACCTAACATATGTATTATATCCAATAAAATCACCATTAAGTCACTTTTTTTCTGGAATTTTCAAGATTCATTGAATTTATAACCTAAAAAATGTATTATTTCCAATAGAATCTTCGTAATATTCAATATTTTCCTAGAATTTTCCAAGAATTCTTGCATTCTTAACCTAAAATATGTATTATTTCCAATAGAATCTTCGTAATATTCAATATTTTCCTAGAATTTTCTATGATTCCTTGAATTTATAACCTAACATATGTATTATATCCAATAAAATCACTATTAAGTCCGTTTTTTTCTGGAATTTTCCAAGATTCATTGAATTTATAACCTAAAAAATGTATTATTTCCAATAGAATCTTCGTAATATTCAATATTTTCCTAGAATTTTCTAAGATTCCTTGAATTTATAACCTAAAATATGTATTATATAAAATAAAATCACAATTATGTCCATTTTTTTCTGGAATTTTCCAAGATACCTTGAATTTATAACCTAAATTATGTATTATATCCAATAAAATCACCATTAAGTCCATTTTTTTCTGGAATTTTCCAAGATTCCTTGAATTTATAACCTAAATTATGTATTATATCCAATAAAATCACCATTAAGTCCATTTTTTCTGGAATTTTCCAAGATTCCTTGAATTTATAACCTAAATAATGTATTATACCCAATAAAATCACCATTAAGTCCATTTTTTTTCTGGAATTTTCCAAGATTCCTTGAATTTATAACCTAAAAAATGTATTATTTCAAATTGAATCTTCGTAATATTCAATACTTTCCTAGAATTTTCCAAGAATTCTTGCATTCTTAACCTAAAATATGTATTATTTCCAATAGAATCTTCGTAATATTCAATATTTTCCTAGAATTTTCTAAGATTCCTTGAACTTATAACCTAACATATGTATTATATCCAATAAAATCACAATTAAGTCCATTTTTTTCTGGAATTTTCCAAGATTCCTTGGATTTATAACCTAAAAAATGTATTATTTCCATTAGAATCTTCGTAAAATTCAATATATTCCTATAATTTTCAATATTCCTTGCATTTATAACTTCAAATATGTATTATATCAAATAAAATCACCATTAAGTCCATTTTTTTCTGGAATTTTCCAAGATTCCTTGAATTTATAAAATAAATTATGTATTATATCCAATAAAATCACCAATAAGTCCATTTTTCTCTGGTATTTTCCAAGATTCCTTGGATTCATAACCTAAAAAATGTGTTATTTCCATTAGAATCTTCGTAAAATTCAATATATTCCTATAATTTTCCAATATTCCTAACATTTATAACTTCAAATATGTATTATATCAAATAAAATCACCATTAAGTCCATTTTTTTCTGGAATTTTCCAAGATTCCTTGAATTTATAACCTAAAAAATGTATTTTTTCCATTAGAATCTTCGTAAAATTCAATATATTCCTATAATTTTCCAATATTCCTTGCATTTATAACTTCAAATATGTATTATTTCCAATAGAATCTTCGTAAAATTCAATATTTTCCTAGAATTTTCCAAGAATTCTTGCATTTTTAACCTAAAATATGTATTTTTTCCAATAGAATCTTCGTGAAATTCAATATTTTCCTAGAATTATCCAAGAATTCTTGCATTCTTAACCCAAAATATGTATTATTTCCAATAGAATCTTCGTAATATTCAATATTTTCCTAGAATTTTCCAAGAATTCTTGAATTTATAACCTAACATATGTATTATATCCAATAAAATCACCATTAAGTCACTTTTTTTCTGGAATTTTCAAGATTCATTGAATTTATAACCTAACATATGTATTATATCCAATAAAATCACTATTAAGTCCGTTTTTTTCTGGAATTTTCCAAGATTCATTGAATTTATAACCTAAAAAATGTATTATTTCCAATAGAATCTTCGTAATATTCAATATTTTCCTAGAATTTTCTAAGATTCCTTGAATTTATAACCTAAAATATGTATTATATAAAATAAAATCACAATTATGTCCATTTTTTTCTGGAATTTTCCAAGATTCCTTGAATTTATAACCTAAATTATGTATTATATCCAATAAAATCACCATTAAGTCCATTTTTTTCTGGAATTTTCCAAGATTCCTTGAATTTATAACCTAATTTATGTATTATATCCAATAAAATCACCATTAAGTCCATTTTTTCTGGAATTTTCCAAGATTCCTTGAATTTATAACCTAAATAATGTATTATACCCAATAAAATCACCATTAAGTCCATTTTTTTTCTGGAATTTTCCAAGATTCCTTGAATTTATAACCTAAAAAATGTATTATTTCCAATTGAATCTTCGTAATATTCAATATTTTCCTAGAATTTTCCAAGAATTCTTTCATTCTTAACCTAAAATATGTATTATTTCCAATAGAATCTTCGTAATATTCAATATTTTCCTAGAATTTTCTAAGATTCCTTAAACTTATAACCTAACATATGTATTATATCCAATAAAATCACAATTAAGTCCATTTTTTTCTGGAATTTTCCAAGATTCCTTGGATTTATAACCTAAAAAATGTATTATTTCCATTAGAATCTTCGTAAAATTCAATATATTCCTATAATTTTCAATATTCCTTGCATTTATAACTTCAAATATGTATTATATCAAATAAAATCACCATTAAGTCCATTTTTTTCTGGAATTTTCCAAGATTCCTTGAATTTATAAAATAAATTATGTATTATATCCAATAAAATCACCATTAAGTCCATTTTTCTCTGGTATTTTCCAAGATTCCTTGGATTCATAACCTAAAAAATGTGTTATTTCCATTAGAATCTTCGTAAAATTCAATATATTCCTATAATTTTCCAATATTCCTAACATTTATAACTTCAAATATGTATTATATCAAATAAAATCACCATTAAGTCCATTTTTTTCTGGAATTTTCCAAGATTCCTTGAATTTATAACCTAAATTATGTATTGTATCCAATAAAATCACCATTATGTCCATTTTTTTCTGGAATTTTCCAAGATTCCTTGAATTTATAACCTAAAGTATGTATTATATCCAATAAAATCACCATTAAGTCCATTTTTTTCTGGAATTTTCCAAGATTCCTTGAATTTATAACCTAAAAAATGTATTTTTTCCATTAGAATCTTCGTAAAATTCAATATATTCCTATAATTTTCCAAGAATTCTTGAATTTATAACCTAACATATGTATAATATCCAATAAAATCACCATTAAGTCACTTTTTTTCTGGAATTTTCAAGATTCATTGAATTTATAACCTAAAAAATGTATTATTTCCAATAGAATCTTCGTAATATTCAATATTTTCCTAGAATTTTCCAAGAATTCTTGCATTCTTAACCTAAAATATGTATTATTTCCAATAGAATCTTCGTAATATTCAATATTTTCCTAGAATTTTCTAAGATTCCTTGAATTTATAACCTAAAATATGTATTATATAAAATAAAATCACAATTATGTCCATTTTTTTCTGGAATTTTCCAAGATTCCTTGAATTTATAACCTAAATTATGTATTATATCCAATAAAATCACCATTAAGTCCATTTTTTCTGGAATTTTCCAAGATTCCTTGAATTTATAACCTAAATAATGTATTATACCCAATAAAATCACCATTAAGTCCATTTTTTTTCTGGAATTTTCCAAGATTCCTTGAATTTATAACCTAAAAAATGTATTATTTCCAATTGAATCTTCGTAATATTCAATATTTTCCTAGAATTTTCCGAAAATTCTTGCATTCTTAACCTAAAATATGTATTATTTCCAATAGAATCTTCGTAATATTCAATATTTTCCTAGAATTTTCTAAGATTCCTTGAATTTATAACCTAAAAAATGTATTATATAAAATAAAATCACAATTATGTCCATTTTTTTCTGGAATTTTCCAAGATTCCTTGAATTTATAAAATAAATTATGTATTATATCCAATAAAATCACCATTAAGTCCATTTTTCTCTGGTATTTTCCAAGATTCCTTGGATTCATAACCTAAAAAATGTGTTATTTCCATTAGAATCTTCGTAAAATTCAATATATTCCTATAATTTTCCAATATTCCTAACATTTATAACTTCAAATATGTATTATATCAAATAAAATCACCATTAAGTCCATCTTTTTCTGGAATTTTCCAAGATTCCTTGAATTTATAACCAAAATTATGTATTATATCCAATAAAATCACCATTAAGTCCATTTTTTTCTGGAATTTTCCGAGATTCCTTGAATTCATAACCTAAAAAATGTATTATTTCCAATAGAATCTTTGTAAAATTCAATATTTTCCTAGAATTTTCTAAGAATTCTTGCATTCTTAACCTAAAATATGTTTTATTTCCAATAGAATCTTCGTAATATTCAATATTTTCCTAGAATTTTCTAAGATTCCTTGAATTTATAACCTAAAATATGTATTATATAAAATACAATCACAATTATGTCCATTTTTTTCTGGAATTTTCCAAGATTCCTTGAATTTATAACCTAAATTATGTATTATATCCAATAAAATCACCATTAAGTCCATTTTTTCTGGAATTTTCCAAGATTCCTTGAATTTATAACCTAAATTATGTATTATATCCAATAAAATCACCATTAAGTCCATTTTTCTGGAATTTTCCAAGATTCCTTGAATTTATAACCTAAATAATGTATTATACCCAATAAAATCACCATTAAGTCCATTTTTTTTCTGGAATTTTCCAAGATTCCTTGAATTTATAACCTAAAAAATTTATTATTTCCAATTGAATCTTCGTAATATTCAATATTTTCCTAGAATTTTCCAAGAATTCTTGGATTCTTAACCTAAAATATGTATTATTTCCAATAGAATCTTCGTAATATTCAATATTTTCCTAGAATTTTCTAAGATTCCTTGAACTTATAACCTAACATATGTATTATATCCAATAAAATCACAATTAAGTCCACTTTTTTCTGGAATTTTCCAAGATTCCTTGGATTTATAACCTAAAATATGTATTATTTCCATTAGAATCTTCGTAAAATTCAATATATTCCTATAATTTTCCAATATTCCTAACATTTATAACTTCAAATATGTATTATATCAAATAAAATCACCATTAAGTCCATTTTTTTCTGGAATTTTCCAAGATTCCTTGAATTTATAACCTAAATTATGTATTATATCCAATAAAATCACCATTAAGTCCTTTTTTTCTGGAATTTTCCAAGATTCCTTGAATTTATAACCTAAATAATGTATTATATCCAATAAAATCACCATTAAGTCCATTTTTTTCTGGAATTTTCCAAGATTCCTTGAATTTATAACCTAAAAAATGTATTATTTCCATTAGAATCTTCGTAAAATTCAATATATTCCTATAATTTTCAATATTCCTTGCATTTATAACTTCAAATATGTATTATATCAAATAAAATCACCATTAAGTCCATTTTTTTCTGGAATTTTCCAAGATTCCTTGAATTTATAAAATAAATTATGTATTATATCCAATAAAATCACCATTAAGTCCATTTTTCTCTGGTATTTTCCAAGATTCCTTGGATTCATAACCTAAAAAATGTGTTATTTCCATTAGAATCTTCGTAAAATTCAATATATTCCTATAATTTTCCAATATTCCTAACATTTATAACTTCAAATATGTATTATATCAAATAAAATCACCATTAAGTCCATCTTTTTCTGGAATTTTCCAAGATTCCTTGAATTTATAACCAAAATTATGTATTATATCCAATAAAATCACCATTAAGTCCATTTTTTTCTGGAATTTTCCGAGATTCCTTGAATTCATAACCTAAAAAATGTATTATTTCCAATAGAATCTTTGTAAAATTCAATATTTTCCTAAAATTTTCTAAGAATTCTTGCATTCTTAACCTAAAATATGTTTTATTTCCAATAGAATCTTCGTAATATTCAATATTTTCCTAGAATTTTCTAAGATTCCTTGAACTTATAACCTAACATATGTATTATATCCAATAAAATCACAATTAAGTCCATTTTTTTCTGGAATTTTCCAAGATTCCTTGGATTTATAACCTAAAATATGTATTATTTCCATTAGAATCTTCGTAAAATTCAATATATTCCTATAATTTTCCAATATTCCTAACATTTATAACTTCAAATATGTATTATATCAAATAAAATCACCATTAAGTCCATTTTTTTCTGGAATTTTCCAAGATTCCTTGGATTTATAACCTAAAATATGTATTATTTCCATTAGAATCTTCGTAAAATTCAATATATTCCTATAATTTTCCAATATTCCTAACATTTATAACTTCAAATATGTATTATATCAAATAAAATCACCATTAAGTCCATTTTTTTCTGGAATTTTCCAAGATTCCTTGAATTTATAACCTAAATTATGTATTATATCAAATAAAATCACCATTAAGTCCATTTTTTTCTGGAATTTTCCAAGATTCCTTGAATTTATAAAATAAATTATGTATTATATCCAATAAAATCACCATTAAGTCCATTTTTCTCTGGTATTTTCCAAGATTCCTTGGATTCATAACCTAAAAAATGTGTTATTTCCATTAGAATCTTCGTAAAATTCAATATATTCCTATAATTTTCCAATATTCCTAACATTTATAACTTCAAATATGTATTATATCAAATAAAATCACCATTAAGTCCATCTTTTTCTGGAATTTTCCAAGATTCCTTGAATTTATAACCAAAATTATGTATTATATCCAATAAAATCACCATTAAGTCCATTTTTCTCTGGTATTTTCCGAGATTCCTTGAATTCATAACCTAAAAAATGTATTATTTCCAATAGAATCTTTGTAAAATTCAATATTTTCCTAGAATTTTCTAAGAATTCATGCATTCTTAACCTAAAATATGTTTTATTTCCAATAGAATCTTCGTAATATTCAATATTTTCCTAGAATTTTCTAAGATTCCTTGAATTTATAACCTTACATATGTATTATATCCAATAAAATCACAATTAAGTCCATTTTTTTCTGGAATTTTCCAAGATTCCTTGAATTTATAACCTAAATTATGCATTATATCCAATAAAATCACCATTAAGTCCATTTTTTTCTGGAATTTTCCAAGATTCCTTGAATTTATAACCTAAATTATGTATTATATCCAATAAAATCACCATTATGTCCATTTTTTTCTGGAATTTTCCAAGATTCCTTGAATTTATAACCTAAAAAATGTATTTTTTCCATTAGAATCTTCGTAAAATTCAATATATTCCTATAATTTTCCAATATTCCTTGCATTTATAACTTCAAATATGTATTATTTCCAATAGAATCTTCGTAAAATTCAATATTTTCCTAGAATTTTCCAAGATTCCTTGAATTTATAACCTTACATATGTATTATATCCAATAAAATCACAATTAAGTCCATTTTTTTCTGGAATTTTCCAAGATTCCTTGAATTTATAACCTAAATTATGCATTATATCCAATAAAATCACCATTAAGTCCATTTTTTTCTGGAATTTTCCAAGATTCCTTGAATTTATAACCTAAATTATGTATTATATCCAATAAAATCACCATTATGTCCATTTTTTTCTGGAATTTTCCAAGATTCCTTGAATTTATAACCTAAAAAATGTATTTTTTCCATTAGAATCTTCGTAAAATTCAATATATTCCTATAATTTTCCAATATTCCTTGCATTTATAACTTCAAATATGTATTATTTCCAATAGAATCTTCGTAAAATTCAATATTTTCCTAGAATTTTCCAAGAATTCTTGCATTTTTAACCTAAAATATGTATTTTTTCCAATAGAATCTTCGTGAAATTCAATATTTTCCTAGATTTATCCAAGAATTCTTGCATTCTTAACCCAAAATATGTATTATTTCCAATAGAATCTTCGTAATATTCAATATTTTCCTAGAATTTTCCAAGAATTCTTGAATTTATAACCTAACATATGTATAATATCCAATAAAATCACCATTAAGTCACTTTTTTTCTGGAATTTTCAAGATTCATTGAATTTATAACCTAAAAAATGTATTATTTCCAATAGAATCTTCGTAATATTCAATATTTTCCTAGAATTTTCCAAGAATTCTTGCATTCTTAACCTAAAATATGTATTATTTCCAATAGAATCTTCGTAATATTCAATATTTTCCTAGAATTTTCTAAGATTCCTTGAATTTATAACCTAAAATATGTATTATATAAAATAAAATCACAATTATGTCCATTTTTTTCTGGAATTTTCCAAGATTCCTTGAATTTATAACCTAAATTATGTATTATATCCAATAAAATCACCATTAAGTCCATTTTTTCTGGAATTTTCCAAGATTCCTTGAATTTATAACCTAAATAATGTATTATACCCAATAAAATCACCATTAAGTCCATTTTTTTTCTGGAATTTTCCAAGATTCCTTGAATTTATAACCTAAAAAATGTATTATTTCCATTAGAATCTTCGTAAAATTCAATATATTCCTATAATTTTCAATATTCCTTGCATTTATAACTTCAAATATGTATTATATCAAATAAAATCACCATTAAGTCCATTTTTTTCTGGAATTTTCCAAGATTCCTTGAATTTATAAAATAAATTATGTATTATATCCAATAAAATCACCATTAAGTCCATTTTTCTCTGGTATTTTCCAAGATTCCTTGGATTCATAACCTAAAAAATGTGTTATTTCCATTAGAATCTTCGTAAAATTCAATATATTCCTATAATTTTCCAATATTCCTAACATTTATAACTTCAAATATGTATTATATCAAATAAAATCACCATTAAGTCCATCTTTTTCTGGAATTTTCCAAGATTCCTTGAATTTATAACCAAAATTATGTATTATATCCAATAAAATCACCATTAAGTCCATTTTTTTCTGGAATTTTCCGAGATTCCTTGAATTCATAACCTAAAAAATGTATTATTTCCAATAGAATCTTTGTAAAATTCAATATTTTCCTAGAATTTTCTAAGAATTCATGCATTCTTAACCTAAAATATGTTTTATTTCCAATAGAATCTTCGTAATATTCAATATTTTCCTAGAATTTTCTAAGATTCCTTGAATTTATAACCTTACATATGTATTATATCCAATAAAATCACAATTAAGTCCATTTTTTTCTGGAATTTTCCAAGATTCCTTGAATTTATAACCTAAATTATGCATTATATAAAATAAAATCACCATTAAGTCCATTTTTTTCTGGAATTTTCCAAGATTCCTTGAATTTATAACCTAAATTATGTATTATATCCAATAAAATCACCATTATGTCCATTTTTTTCTGGAATTTTCCAAGATTCCTTGAATTTATAACCTAAAAAATGTATTTTTTCCATTAGAATCTTCGTAAAATTCAATATATTCCTATAATTTTCCAATATTCCTTGCATTTATAACTTCAAATATGTATTATTTCCAATAGAATCTTCGTAAAATTCAATATTTTCCTAGAATTTTCCAAGATTCCTTGAATTTATAACCTTACATATGTATTATATCCAATAAAATCACAATTAAGTCCATTTTTTTCTGGAATTTTCCAAGATTCCTTGAATTTATAACCTAAATTATGCATTATATCCAATAAAATCACCATTAAGTCCATTTTTTTCTGGAATTTTCCAAGATTCCTTGAATTTATAACCTAAATTATGTATTATATCCAATAAAATCACCATTATGTCCATTTTTTTCTGGAATTTTCCAAGATTCCTTGAATTTATAACCTAAAAAATGTATTTTTTCCATTAGAATCTTCGTAAAATTCAATATATTCCTATAATTTTCCAATATTCCTTGCATTTATAACTTCAAATATGTATTATTTCCAATAGAATCTTCGTAAAATTCAATATTTTCCTAGAATTTTCCAAGAATTCTTGCATTTTTAACCTAAAATATGTATTTTTTCCAATAGAATCTTCGTGAAATTCAATATTTTCCTAGATTTATCCAAGAATTCTTGCATTCTTAACCCAAAATATGTATTATTTCCAATAGAATCTTCGTAATATTCAATATTTTCCTAGAATTTTCCAAGAATTCTTGAATTTATAACCTAACATATGTATAATATCCAATAAAATCACCATTAAGTCACTTTTTTTCTGGAATTTTCAAGATTCATTGAATTTATAACCTAAAAAATGTATTATTTCCAATAGAATCTTCGTAATATTCAATATTTTCCTAGAATTTTCCAAGAATTCTTGCATTCTTAACCTAAAATTATGATTATTTCCAATAGAATCTTCGTAATATTCAATATTTTCCTAGAATTTTCTAAGATTCCTTGAATTTATAACCTAAAATATGTATTATATAAAATAAAATCACAATTATGTCCATTTTTTTCTGGAATTTTCCAAGATTCCTTGAATTTATAACCTAAATTATGTATTATATCCAATAAAATCACCATTAAGTCCATTTTTTCTGGAATTTTCCAAGATTCCTTGAATTTATAACCTAAATAATGTATTATACCCAATAAAATCACCATTAAGTCCATTTTTTTTCTGGAATTTTCCAAGATTCCTTGAATTTATAACCTAAAAAATGTATTATTTCCAATTGAATCTTCGTAATATTCAATATTTTCCTAGAATTTTCCGAAAATTCTTGCATTCTTAACCTAAAATATGTATTATTTCCAATAGAATCTTCGTAATATTCAATATTTTCCTAGAATTTTCTAAGATTCCTTGAATTTATAACCTAAAAAATGTATTATATAAAATAAAATCACAATTATGTCCATTTTTTTCTGGAATTTTCCAAGATTCCTTGAATTTATAAAATAAATTATGTATTATATCCAATAAAATCACCATTAAGTCCATTTTTTCTGGAATTTTCCAAGATTCCTTGAATTTATAACCTAAATTATGTATTATATCCAATAAAATCACCATTAAGTCCATTTTTCTGGAATTTTCCAAGATTCCTTGAATTTATAACCTAAATAATGTATTATACCCAATAAAATCACCATTAAGTCCATTTTTTTTCTGGAATTTTCCAAGATTCCTTGAATTTATAACCTAAAAAATTTATTATTTCCAATTGAATCTTCGTAATATTCAATATTTTCCTAGAATTTTCCAAGAATTCTTGGATTCTTAACCTAAAATATGTATTATTTCCAATAGAATCTTCGTAATATTCAATATTTTCCTAGAATTTTCTAAGATTCCTTGAACTTATAACCTAACATATGTATTATATCCAATAAAATCACAATTAAGTCCATTTTTTTCTGGAATTTTCCAAGATTCCTTGGATTTATAACCTAAAATATGTATTATTTCCATTAGAATCTTCGTAAAATTCAATATATTCCTATAATTTTCCAATATTCCTAACATTTATAACTTCAAATATGTATTATATCAAATAAAATCACCATTAAGTCCATTTTTTTCTGGAATTTTCCAAGATTCCTTGAATTTATAACCTAAATTATGTATTATATCCAATAAAATCACCATTAAGTCCTTTTTTTCTGGAATTTTCCAAGATTCCTTGAATTTATAACCTAAATAATGTATTATATCCAATAAAATCACCATTAAGTCCATTTTTTTCTGGAATTTTCCAAGATTCCTTGAATTTATAACCTAAAAAATGTATTATTTCCATTAGAATCTTCGTAAAATTCAATATATTCCTATAATTTTCAATATTCCTTGCATTTATAACTTCAAATATGTATTATATCAAATAAAATCACCATTAAGTCCATTTTTTTCTGGAATTTTCCAAGATTCCTTGAATTTATAAAATAAATTATGTATTATATCCAATAAAATCACCATTAAGTCCATTTTTCTCTGGTATTTTCCAAGATTCCTTGGATTCATAACCTAAAAAATGTGTTATTTCCATTAGAATCTTCGTAAAATTCAATATATTCCTATAATTTTCCAATATTCCTAACATTTATAACTTCAAATATGTATTATATCAAATAAAATCACCATTAAGTCCATCTTTTTCTGGAATTTTCCAAGATTCCTTGAATTTATAACCAAAATTATGTATTATATCCAATAAAATCACCATTAAGTCCATTTTTTTCTGGAATTTTCCGAGATTCCTTGAATTCATAACCTAAAAAATGTATTATTTCCAATAGAATCTTTGTAAAATTCAATATTTTCCTAAAATTTTCTAAGAATTCTTGCATTCTTAACCTAAAATATGTTTTATTTCCAATAGAATCTTCGTAATATTCAATATTTTCCTAGAATTTTCTAAGATTCCTTGAACTTATAACCTAACATATGTATTATATCCAATAAAATCACAATTAAGTCCATTTTTTTCTGGAATTTTCCAAGATTCCTTGGATTTATAACCTAAAATATGTATTATTTCCATTAGAATCTTCGTAAAATTCAATATATTCCTATAATTTTCCAATATTCCTAACATTTATAACTTCAAATATGTATTATATCAAATAAAATCACCATTAAGTCCATTTTTTTCTGGAATTTTCCAAGATTCCTTGAATTTATAACCTAAATTATGTATTATATCCAATAAAATCACCATTAAGTCCTTTTTTTCTGGAATTTTCCAAGATTCCTTGAATTTATAACCTAAATAATGTATTATATCCAATAAAATCACCATTAAGTCCATTTTTTTCTGGAATTTTCCAAGATTCCTTGAATTTATAACCTAAAAAATGTATTATTTCCATTAGAATCTTCGTAAAATTCAATATATTCCTATAATTTTCAATATTCCTTGCATTTATAACTTCAAATATGTATTATATCAAATAAAATCACCATTAAGTCCATTTTTTTCTGGAATTTTCCAAGATTCCTTGAATTTATAAAATAAATTATGTATTATATCCAATAAAATCACCATTAAGTCCATTTTTCTCTGGTATTTTCCAAGATTCCTTGGATTCATAACCTAAAAAATGTGTTATTTCCATTAGAATCTTCGTAAAATTCAATATATTCCTATAATTTTCCAATATTCCTAACATTTATAACTTCAAATATGTATTATATCAAATAAAATCACCATTAAGTCCATCTTTTTCTGGAATTTTCCAAGATTCCTTGAATTTATAACCAAAATTATGTATTATATCCAATAAAATCACCATTAAGTCCATTTTTCTCTGGTATTTTCCGAGATTCCTTGAATTCATAACCTAAAAAATGTATTATTTCCAATAGAATCTTTGTAAAATTCAATATTTTCCTAGAATTTTCTAAGAATTCATGCATTCTTAACCTAAAATATGTTTTATTTCCAATAGAATCTTCGTAATATTCAATATTTTCCTAGAATTTTCTAAGATTCCTTGAATTTATAACCTTACATATGTATTATATCCAATAAAATCACAATTAAGTCCATTTTTTTCTGGAATTTTCCAAGATTCCTTGAATTTATAACCTAAATTATGCATTATATCCAATAAAATCACCATTAAGTCCATTTTTTTCTGGAATTTTCCAAGATTCCTTGAATTTATAACCTAAATTATGTATTATATCCAATAAAATCACCATTATGTCCATTTTTTTCTGGAATTTTCCAAGATTCCTTGAATTTATAACCTAAAAAATGTATTTTTTCCATTAGAATCTTCGTAAAATTCAATATATTCCTATAATTTTCCAATATTCCTTGCATTTATAACTTCAAATATGTATTATTTCCAATAGAATCTTCGTAAAATTCAATATTTTCCTAGAATTTTCCAAGATTCCTTGAATTTATAACCTTACATATGTATTATATCCAATAAAATCACAATTAAGTCCATTTTTTTCTGGAATTTTCCAAGATTCCTTGAATTTATAACCTAAATTATGCATTATATCCAATAAAATCACCATTAAGTCCATTTTTTTCTGGAATTTTCCAAGATTCCTTGAATTTATAACCTAAATTATGTATTATATCCAATAAAATCACCATTATGTCCATTTTTTTCTGGAATTTTCCAAGATTCCTTGAATTTATAACCTAAAAAATGTATTTTTTCCATTAGAATCTTCGTAAAATTCAATATATTCCTATAATTTTCCAATATTCCTTGCATTTATAACTTCAAATATGTATTATTTCCAATAGAATCTTCGTAAAATTCAATATTTTCCTAGAATTTTCCAAGAATTCTTGCATTTTTAACCTAAAATATGTATTTTTTCCAATAGAATCTTCGTGAAATTCAATATTTTCCTAGATTTATCCAAGAATTCTTGCATTCTTAACCCAAAATATGTATTATTTCCAATAGAATCTTCGTAATATTCAATATTTTCCTAGAATTTTCCAAGAATTCTTGAATTTATAACCTAACATATGTATAATATCCAATAAAATCACCATTAAGTCACTTTTTTTCTGGAATTTTCAAGATTCATTGAATTTATAACCTAAAAAATGTATTATTTCCAATAGAATCTTCGTAATATTCAATATTTTCCTAGAATTTTCCAAGAATTCTTGCATTCTTAACCTAAAATATGTATTATTTCCAATAGAATCTTCGTAATATTCAATATTTTCCTAGAATTTTCTAAGATTCCTTGAATTTATAACCTAAAATATGTATTATATAAAATAAAATCACAATTATGTCCATTTTTTTCTGGAATTTTCCAAGATTCCTTGAATTTATAACCTAAATTATGTATTATATCCAATAAAATCACCATTAAGTCCATTTTTTCTGGAATTTTCCAAGATTCCTTGAATTTATAACCTAAATAATGTATTATACCCAATAAAATCACCATTAAGTCCATTTTTTTTCTGGAATTTTCCAAGATTCCTTGAATTTATAACCTAAAAAATGTATTATTTCCAATTGAATCTTCGTAATATTCAATATTTTCCTAGAATTTTCCGAAAATTCTTGCATTCTTAACCTAAAATATGTATTATTTCCAATAGAATCTTCGTAATATTCAATATTTTCCTAGAATTTTCTAAGATTCCTTGAATTTATAACCTAAAAAATGTATTATATAAAATAAAATCACAATTATGTCCATTTTTTTCTGGAATTTTCCAAGATTCCTTGAATTTATAACCTAAATTATGTATTATATCCAATAAAATCACCATTAAGTCCATTTTTCTGGAATTTTCCAAGATTCCTTGAATTTATAACCTAAATAATGTATTATACCCAATAAAATCACCATTAAGTCCATTTTTTTTCTGGAATTTTCCAAGATTCCTTGAATTTATAACCTAAAAAATTTATTATTTCCAATTGAATCTTCGTAATATTCAATATTTTCCTAGAATTTTCCAAGAATTCTTGGATTCTTAACCTAAAATATGTATTATTTCCAATAGAATCTTCGTAATATTCAATATTTTCCTAGAATTTTCTAAGATTCCTTGAACTTATAACCTAACATATGTATTATATCCAATAAAATCACAATTAAGTCCATTTTTTTCTGGAATTTTCCAAGATTCCTTGGATTTATAACCTAAAATATGTATTATTTCCATTAGAATCTTCGTAAAATTCAATATATTCCTATAATTTTCCAATATTCCTAACATTTATAACTTCAAATATGTATTATATCAAATAAAATCACCATTAAGTCCATTTTTTTCTGGAATTTTCCAAGATTCCTTGAATTTATAACCTAAATTATGTATTATATCCAATAAAATCACCATTAAGTCCTTTTTTTCTGGAATTTTCCAAGATTCCTTGAATTTATAACCTAAATAATGTATTATATCCAATAAAATCACCATTAAGTCCATTTTTCTCTGGTATTTTCCGAGATTCCTTGAATTCATAACCTAAAAAATGTATTATTTCCAATAGAATCTTTGTAAAATTCAATATTTTCCTAGAATTTTCTAAGAATTCATGCATTCTTAACCTAAAATATGTTTTATTTCCAATAGAATCTTCGTAATATTCAATATTTTCCTAGAATTTTCTAAGATTCCTTGAATTTATAACCTTACATATGTATTATATCCAATAAAATCACAATTAAGTCCATTTTTTTCTGGAATTTTCCAAGATTCCTTGAATTTATAACCTAAATTATGCATTATATCCAATAAAATCACCATTAAGTCCATTTTTTTCTGGAATTTTCCAAGATTCCTTGAATTTATAACCTAAATTATGTATTATATCCAATAAAATCACCATTATGTCCATTTTTTTCTGGAATTTTCCAAGATTCCTTGAATTTATAACCTAAAAAATGTATTTTTTCCATTAGAATCTTCGTAAAATTCAATATATTCCTATAATTTTCCAATATTCCTTGCATTTATAACTTCAAATATGTATTATTTCCAATAGAATCTTCGTAAAATTCAATATTTTCCTAGAATTTTCCAAGAATTCTTGCATTTTTAACCTAAAATATGTATTTTTTCCAATAGAATCTTCGTGAAATTCAATATTTTCCTAGATTTATCCAAGAATTCTTGCATTCTTAACCCAAAATATGTATTATTTCCAATAGAATCTTCGTAATATTCAATATTTTCCTAGAATTTTCCAAGAATTCTTGAATTTATAACCTAACATATGTATAATATCCAATAAAATCACCATTAAGTCACTTTTTTTCTGGAATTTTCAAGATTCATTGAATTTATAACCTAAAAAATGTATTATTTCCAATAGAATCTTCGTAATATTCAATATTTTCCTAGAATTTTCCAAGAATTCTTGCATTCTTAACCTAAAATATGTATTATTTCCAATAGAATCTTCGTAATATTCAATATTTTCCTAGAATTTTCTAAGATTCCTTGAATTTATAACCTAAAATATGTATTATATAAAATAAAATCACAATTATGTCCATTTTTTTCTGGAATTTTCCAAGATTCCTTGAATTTATAACCTAAATTATGTATTATATCCAATAAAATCACCATTAAGTCCATTTTTTCTGGAATTTTCCAAGATTCCTTGAATTTATAACCTAAATAATGTATTATACCCAATAAAATCACCATTAAGTCCATTTTTTTTCTGGAATTTTCCAAGATTCCTTGAATTTATAACCTAAAAAATGTATTATTTCCAATTGAATCTTCGTAATATTCAATATTTTCCTAGAATTTTCCGAAAATTCTTGCATTCTTAACCTAAAATATGTATTATTTCCAATAGAATCTTCGTAATATTCAATATTTTCCTAGAATTTTCTAAGATTCCTTGAATTTATAACCTAAAATATGTATTATATAAAATAAAATCACAATTAAGTCCATTTTTTTCTGGAATTTTCCAAGATTCCTTGGATTTATAACCTAAAAAATGTATTATTTCCATTAGAATCTTCGTAAAATTCAATATATTCCTATAATTTTCAATATTCCTTGCATTTATAACTTCAAATATGTATTATATCAAATAAAATCACCATTAAGTCCATTTTTTTCTGGAATTTTCCAAGATTCCTTGAATTTATAAAATAAATTATGTATTATATCCAATAAAATCACCATTAAGTCCATTTTTCTCTGGTATTTTCCAAGATTCCTTGGATTCATAACCTAAAAAATGTGTTATTTCCATTAGAATCTTCGTAAAATTCAATATATTCCTATAATTTTCCAATATTCCTAACATTTATAACTTCAAATATGTATTATATCAAATAAAATCACCATTAAGTCCATCTTTTTCTGGAATTTTCCAAGATTCCTTGAATTTATAACCAAAATTATGTATTATATCCAATAAAATCACCATTAAGTCCATTTTTTTCTGGAATTTTCCGAGATTCCTTGAATTCATAACCTAAAAAATGTATTATTTCCAATAGAATCTTTGTAAAATTCAATATTTTCCTAGAATTTTCTAAGAATTCTTGCATTCTTAACCTAAAATATGTATTATTTCCAATAGAATCTTCGTAATTTTCAATATTTTCCTAGAATTTTCTAAGATTCCTTGAATTTATAACCTAACATATGTATTATATCCAATAAAATCACAATTAAGTCCATTTTTTTCTGGAATTTTCCAAGATTCCTTGGATTTATAACCTAAAAAATGTATTATTTCCATTAGAATCTTCGTAAAATTCAATATATTCCTATAATTTTCAATATTCCTTGCATTTATAACTTCAAATATGTATTATATCAAATAAAATCACCATTAAGTCCATTTTTTTCTGGAATTTTCCAAGATTCCTTGAATTTATAAAATAAATTATGTATTATATCCAATAAAATCACCATTAAGTCCATTTTTCTCTGGTATTTTCCAAGATTCCTTGGATTCATAACCTAAAAAATGTGTTATTTCCATTAGAATCTTCGTAAAATTCAATATATTCCTATAATTTTCCAATATTCCTAACATTTATAACTTCAAATATGTATTATATCAAATAAAATCACCATTAAGTCCATTTTTTTCTGGAATTTTCCAAGATTCCTTGAATTTATAACCTAAATTATGTATTGTATCCAATAAAATCACCATTATGTCCATTTTTTTCTGGAATTTTCCAAGATTCCTTGAATTTATAACCTAAAGTATGTATTATATCCAATAAAATCACCATTAAGTCCATTTTTTTCTGGAATTTTCCAAGATTCCTTGAATTTATAACCTAAAAAATGTATTTTTTCCATTAGAATCTTCGTAAAATTCAATATATTCCTATAATTTTCCAATATTCCTTGCATTTATAACTTCAAATATGTATTATTTCCAATAGAATCTTCGTAAAATTCAATATTTTCCTAGAATTTTCCAAGAATTCTTGCATTTTTAACCTAAAATATGTATTTTTTCCAATAGAATCTTCGTGAAAATCAATATTTTCCTAGAATTATCCAAGAATTCTTGCATTCTTAACCCAAAATATGTATTATTTCCAATAGAATCTTCGTAATATTCAATATTTTCCTAGAATTTTCCAAGAATTCTTGAATTTATAACCTAACATATGTATTATATCCAATAAAATCACCATTAAGTCACTTTTTTTCTGGAATTTTCAAGATTCATTGAATTTATAACCTAAAAAATGTATTATTTCCAATAGAATCTTCGTAATATTCAATATTTTCCTAGAATTTTCCAAGAATTCTTGCATTCTTAACCTAAAATATGTATTATTTCCAATAGAATCTTCGTAATATTCAATATTTTCCTAGAATTTTCTAAGATTCCTTGAATTTATAACCTAAAATATGTATTATATAAAATAAAATCACAATTATGTCCATTTTTTTCTGGAATTTTCCAAGATACCTTGAATTTATAACCTAAATTATGTATTATATCCAATAAAATCACCATTAAGTCCATTTTTTTTCTGGAATTTTCCAAGATTCCTTGAATTTATAACCTAAAAAATGTATTATTTCCAATTGAATCTTCGTAATATTCAATATTTTCCTAGAATTTTCCGAAAATTCTTGCATTCTTAACCTAAAATATGTATTATTTCCAATAGAATCTTCGTAATATTCAATATTTTCCTAGAATTTTCTAAGATTCCTTGAATTTATAACCTAAAATATGTATTATATAAAATAAAATCACAATTAAGTCCATTTTTTTCTGGAATTTTCCAAGATTCCTTGGATTTATAACCTAAAAAATGTATTATTTCCATTAGAATCTTCGTAAAATTCAATATATTCCTATAATTTTCAATATTCCTTGCATTTATAACTTCAAATATGTATTATATCAAATAAAATCACCATTAAGTCCATTTTTTTCTGGAATTTTCCAAGATTCCTTGAATTTATAAAATAAATTATGTATTATATCCAATAAAATCACCATTAAGTCCATTTTTCTCTGGTATTTTCCAAGATTCCTTGGATTCATAACCTAAAAAATGTGTTATTTCCATTAGAATCTTCGTAAAATTCAATATATTCCTATAATTTTCCAATATTCCTAACATTTATAACTTCAAATATGTATTATATCAAATAAAATCACCATTAAGTCCATCTTTTTCTGGAATTTTCCAAGATTCCTTGAATTTATAACCAAAATTATGTATTATATCCAATAAAATCACCATTAAGTCCATTTTTTTCTGGAATTTTCCGAGATTCCTTGAATTCATAACCTAAAAAATGTATTATTTCCAATAGAATCTTTGTAAAATTCAATATTTTCCTAGAATTTTCTAAGAATTCTTGCATTCTTAACCTAAAATATGTATTATTTCCAATAGAATCTTCGTAATTTTCAATATTTTCCTAGAATTTTCTAAGATTCCTTGAATTTATAACCTAACATATGTATTATATCCAATAAAATCACAATTAAGTCCATTTTTTTCTGGAATTTTCCAAGATTCCTTGGATTTATAACCTAAAAAATGTATTATTTCCATTAGAATCTTCGTAAAATTCAATATATTCCTATAATTTTCAATATTCCTTGCATTTATAACTTCAAATATGTATTATATCAAATAAAATCACCATTAAGTCCATTTTTTTCTGGAATTTTCCAAGATTCCTTGAATTTATAAAATAAATTATGTATTATATCCAATAAAATCACCATTAAGTCCATTTTTCTCTGGTATTTTCCAAGATTCCTTGGATTCATAACCTAAAAAATGTGTTATTTCCATTAGAATCTTCGTAAAATTCAATATATTCCTATAATTTTCCAATATTCCTAACATTTATAACTTCAAATATGTATTATATCAAATAAAATCACCATTAAGTCCATTTTTTTCTGGAATTTTCCAAGATTCCTTGAATTTATAACCTAAATTATGTATTGTATCCAATAAAATCACCATTATGTCCATTTTTTTCTGGAATTTTCCAAGATTCCTTGAATTTATAACCTAAAGTATGTATTATATCCAATAAAATCACCATTAAGTCCATTTTTTTCTGGAATTTTCCAAGATTCCTTGAATTTATAACCTAAAAAATGTATTTTTTCCATTAGAATCTTCGTAAAATTCAATATATTCCTATAATTTTCCAATATTCCTTGCATTTATAACTTCAAATATGTATTATTTCCAATAGAATCTTCGTAAAATTCAATATTTTCCTAGAATTTTCCAAGAATTCTTGCATTTTTAACCTAAAATATGTATTTTTTCCAATAGAATCTTCGTGAAAATCAATATTTTCCTAGAATTATCCAAGAATTCTTGCATTCTTAACCCAAAATATGTATTATTTCCAATAGAATCTTCGTAATATTCAATATTTTCCTAGAATTTTCCAAGAATTCTTGAATTTATAACCTAACATATGTATTATATCCAATAAAATCACCATTAAGTCACTTTTTTTCTGGAATTTTCAAGATTCATTGAATTTATAACCTAAAAAATGTATTATTTCCAATAGAATCTTCGTAATATTCAATATTTTCCTAGAATTTTCCAAGAATTCTTGCATTCTTAACCTAAAATATGTATTATTTCCAATAGAATCTTCGTAATATTCAATATTTTCCTAGAATTTTCTAAGATTCCTTGAATTTATAACCTAAAATATGTATTATATAAAATAAAATCACAATTATGTCCATTTTTTTCTGGAATTTTCCAAGATACCTTGAATTTATAACCTAAATTATGTATTATATCCAATAAAATCACCATTAAGTCCATTTTTTTCTGGAATTTTCCAAGATTCCTTGAATTTATAACCTAAATTATGTATTATATCCAATAAAATCACCATTAAGTCCATTTTTTCTGGAATTTTCCAAGATTCCTTGAATTTATAACCTAAATAATGTATTATACCCAATAAAATCACCATTAAGTCCATTTTTTTTCTGGAATTTTCCAAGATTCCTTGAATTTATAACCTAAAAAATGTATTATTTCCAATTGAATCTTCGTAATATTCAATACTTTCCTAGAATTTTCCAAGAATTCTTGCATTCTTAACCTAAAATATGTATTATTTCCAATAGAATCTTCGTAATATTCAATATTCTCCTAGAATTTTCTAAGATTCCTTGAACTTATAACCTAACATATGTATTATATCCAATAAAATCACAATTAAGTCCATTTTTTTCTGGAATTTTCCAAGATTCCTTGGATTTATAACCTAAAAAATGTATTATTTCCATTAGAATCTTCGTAAAATTCAATATATTCCTATAATTTTCAATATTCCTTGCATTTATAACTTCAAATATGTATTATATCAAATAAAATCACCATTAAGTCCATTTTTTTCTGGAATTTTCCAAGATTCCTTGAATTTATAAAATAAATTATGTATTATATCCAATAAAATCACCATTAAGTCCATTTTACTCTGGTATTTTCCAAGATTCCTTGGATTCATAACCTAAAAAATGTGTTATTTCCATTAGAATCTTTATTAAAATTCAATATATTCCTATAATTTTCCAATTTTCCTAACATTTATAACTTCAAATATGTATTATATCAAATAAAATCACCATTAAGTCCATCTTTTTCTGGAATTTTCCAAGATTCCTTGAATTTATAACCAAAATTATGTATTATATCCAATAAAATCACCATTAAGTCCATTTTTTTCTGGAATTTTCCGAGATTCCTTGAATTCATAACCTAAAAAATGTATTATTTCCAATAGAATCTTTGTAAAATTCAATATTTTCCTAGAATTTTCTAAGAATTCTTGCATTCTTAACCTAAAATATGTATTATTTCCAATAGAATCTTCGTCATTTTCAATATTTTCCTAGAATTTTCTAAGATTCCTTGAATTTATAACCTAACATATGTATTATATCCAATAAAATCACAATTAAGTCCATTTTTTTCTGGAATTTTCCAAGATTCCTTGAATTTATAACCTAAATTATGTATTATATCCAATAAAATCACCATAAAGTCCATTTTTTTCTGGAATTTTCCAAGATTCCTTGAATTTATAACCTAAATTATGTATTATATCCAATAAAATCACCATTATGTCCATTTTTTTCTGGAATTTTCCAAGATTCCTTGAATTTATAACCTAAATTATGTATTATATCCAATAAAATCACCATTAAGTCCATTTTTTTCTGGAATTTTCCAAGATTCCTTGAATTTATAACCTAAAAAATGTATTTTTTCCAATAGAATCTTCGTGAAATTCAATATTTTCCTAGAATTATCCAAGAATTCTTGCATTCTTAACCCAAAATATGTATTATTTCCAATAGAATCTTCGTAATATTCAATATTTTCCTAGAATTTTCAAGATTCATTGAATTTATAACCTAAAAAATGTATTATTTCCAATAGAATCTTCGTAATATTCAATATTTTCCTAGAATTTTCCAAGAATTCTTGCATTCTTAACCTAAAATATGTATTATTTCCAATAGAATCTTCGTAATATTCAATATTTTCCTAGAATTTTCTATGATTCCTTGAATTTATAACCTAACATATGTATTATATCCAATAAAATCACTATTAAGTCCGTTTTTTTCTGGAATTTTCCAAGATTCCTTGAATTTATAACCTAAATTATGTATTATATCCAATAAAATCACCATTAAGTCCATTTTTTTCTGGAATTTTCCAAGATTCCTTGAATTTATAACCTAAAAAATGTATTTTTTCCATTAGAATCTTCGTAAAATTCAATATATTCCTATAATTTTCCAATATTCCTTGCATTTATAACTTCAAATATGTATTATTTCCAATAGAATCTTCGTAAAATTCAATATTTTCCTAGAGTTTTCCAAGAATTCTTGCATTTTTAACCTAAAATATGTATTTTTTCCAATAGAATCTTCGTGAAATTCAATATTTTCCTAGAATTATCCAAGAATTCTTGCATTCTTAACCCAAAATATGTATTATTTCCAATAGAATCTTCGTAATATTCAATATTTTCCTAGAATTTTCAAGATTCATTGAATTTATAACCTAAAAAATGTATTATTTCCAATAGAATCTTCGTAATATTCAATATTTTCCTAGAATTTTCCAAGAATTCTTGCATTCTTAACCTAAAATATGTATTATTTCCAATAGAATCTTCGTAATATTCAATATTTTCCTAGAATTTTCTATGATTCCTTGAATTTATAACCTAACATATGTATTATATCCAATAAAATCACTATTAAGTCCGTTTTTTTCTGGAATTTTCCAAGATTCCTTGAATTTATAACCTAAACAATGTATTATTTCCAATTGAATCTTCGTAATATTCAATATTTTCCTAGAATTTTCCGAAAATTCTTGCATTCTTAACCTAAAATATGTATTATTTCCAATAGAATCTTCGTAATATTCAATATTTTCCTAGAATTTTCTAAGATTCCTTGAACTTATAACCTAACATATGTATTATATCCAATAAAATCACAATTAAGTCCATTTTTTTCTGGAATTTTCCAAGATTCCTTGGATTTATAACCTAAAAAATGTATTATTTCCATTAGAATCTTCGTAAAATTCAATATATTCCTATAATTTTCAATATTCCTTGCATTTATAACTTCAAATATGTATTATATCAAATAAAATCACCATTAAGTCCATTTTTTTCTGGAATTTTCCAAGATTCCTTGAATTTATAAAATAAATTATGTATTATATCCAATAAAATCACCATTAAGTCCATTTTTCTCTGGTATTTTCCAAGATTCCTTGGATTCATAACCTAAAAAATGTGTTATTTCCATTAGAATCTTCGTAAAATTCAATATATTCCTATAATTTTCCAATATTCCTAACATTTATAACTTCAAATATGTATTATATCAAATAAAATCACCATTAAGTCCATTTTTTTCTGGAATTTTCCAAGATTCCTTGAATTTATAACCTAAATTATGTATTGTATCCAATAAAATCACCATTATGTCCATTTTTTTCTGGAATTTTCCAAGATTCCTTGAATTTATAACCTAAATTATGTATTATATCCAATAAAATCACCATTAAGTCCATTTTTTTCTGGAATTTTCCAAGATTCCTTGAATTTATAACCTAAAAAATGTATTTTTTCCATTAGAATCTTCGTAAAATTCAATATATTCCAATAATTTTCCAATATTCCTTGCATTTATAACTTCAAATATGTATTATTTCCAATAGAATCTTCGTAAAATTCAATATTTTCCTAGAATTTTCCAAGAATTCTTGCATTTTTAACCTAAAATATGTATTTTTTCCAATAGAATCTTCGTGAAATTCAATATTTTCCTAGAATTATCCAAGAATTCTTGCATTCTTAACCCAAAATATGTATTATTTTCAATAGAATCTTCGTAATATTCAATATTTTCCTAGAATTTTCAAGATTCATTGAATTTATAACCTAAAAAATGTATTATTTCCAATAGAATCTTCGTAATATTCAATATTTTCCTAGAATTTTCCAAGAATTCTTGCATTCTTAACCTAAAATATGTATTATTTCCAATAGAATCTTCGTAATATTCAATATTTTCCTAGAATTTTCTATGATTCCTTGAATTTATAACCTAACATATGTATTATATCCAATAAAATCACGATTAAGTCCGTTTTTTTCTGGAATTTTCCAAGATTCATTGAATTTATAACCTAAAAAATGTATTATTTCCAATAGAATCTTCGTAATATTCAATATTTTCCTAGAATTTTCTAAGATTCCTTGAATTTATAACCTAAAATATGTATTATATAAAATAAAATCACAATTATGTCCATTTTTTTCTGGAATTTTCCAAGATACCTTGAATTTATAACCTAAATTATGTATTATATCCAATAAAATCACCATTAAGTCCATTTTTTTCTGGAATTTTCCAAGATTCCTTGAATTTATAACCTAAATTATGTATTATATCCAATAAAATCACCATTAAGTCCATTTTTTCTGGAATTTTCCAAGATTCCTTGAATTTATAACCTAAATAATGTATTATACCCAATAAAATCACCATTAAGTCCATTTTTTTTCTGGAATTTTCCAAGATTCCTTGAATTTATAACCTAAAAAATGTATTATTTCCAATTGAATCTTCGTAATATTCAATACTTTCCTAGAATTTTCCAAGAATTCTTGCATTCTTAACCTAAAATATGTATTATTTCCAATAGAATCTTCGTAATATTCAATATTTTCCTAGAATTTTCTAAGATTCCTTGAACTTATAACCTAACATATGTATTATATCCAATAAAATCACAATTAAGTCCATTTTTTTCTGGAATTTTCCAAGATTCCTTGGATTTATAACCTAAAAAATGTATTATTTCCATTAGAATCTTCGTAAAATTCAATATATTCCTATAATTTTCCAATATTCCTAACATTTATAACTTCAAATATGTATTATATCAAATAAAATCACCATTAAGTCCATTTTTTTCTGGAATTTTCCAAGATTCCTTGAATTTATAACCTAAATTATGTATTGTATCCAATAAAATCACCATTATGTCCATTTTTTTCTGGAATTTTCCAAGATTCCTTGAATTTATAACCTAAATTATGTATTATATCCAATAAAATCACCATTAAGTCCATTTTTTTCTGGAGTTTTCCAAGATTCCTTGAATTTATAACCTAAAAAATGTATTTTTTCCATTAGAATCTTCGTAAAATTCAATATATTCCTATAATTTTCCAATATTCCTTGCATTTATAACTTCAAATATGTATTATTTCCAATAGAATCTTCGTAAAATTCAATATTTTCCTAGAATTTTCCAAGAATTCTTGCATTTTTAACCTAAAATATGTATTTTTTCCAATAGAATCTTCGTGAAATTCAATATTTTCCTAGAATTATCCAAGAATTCTTGCATTCTTAACCCAAAATATGTATTATTTTCAATAGAATCTTCGTAATATTCAATATTTTCCTAGAATTTTCAAGATTCATTGAATTTATAACCTAAAAAATGTATTATTTCCAATAGAATCTTCGTAATATTCAATATTTTCCTAGAATTTTCCAAGAATTCTTGCATTCTTAACCTAAAATATGTATTATTTCCAATAGAATCTTCGTAATATTCAATATTTTCCTAGAATTTTCTATGATTCCTTGAATTTATAACCTAACATATGTATTATATCCAATAAAATCACGATTAAGTCCGTTTTTTTCTGGAATTTTCCAAGAATTCTTGCATTCTTAACCTAAAATATGTATTATTTCCAATAGAATCTTCGTAATATTCAATATTTTCCTAGAATTTTCTATGATTCCTTGAATTTATAACCTAACATATGTATTATATCCAATAAAATCACTATTAAGTCCGTTTTTTTCTGGAATTTTCCAAGATTCATTGAATTTATAACCTAAAAAATGTATTATTTCCAATAGAATCTTCGTAATATTCAATATTTTCCTAGAATTTTCTAAGATTCCTTGAATTTATAACCTAAAATATGTATTATATAAAATAAAATCACAATTATGTCCATTTTTTTCTGGAATTTTCCAAGATTCCTTGAATTTATAACCTAAATTATGTATTATATCCAATAAAATCACCATTAAGTCCATTTTTTTCTGGAATTTTCCAAGATTCCTTGAATTTATAACTTAAATTATGTATTATATCCAATAAAATCACTATTAAGTCCGTTTTTTTCTGGAATTTTCCAAGATTCCTTGAATTTATAACCTAAAAAATTTATTATTTCCAATTGAATCTTCGTAATATTCAATATTTTCCTAGAATTTTCCAAGAATTCTTGGATTCTTAACCTAAAATATGTATTATTTCCAATAGAATCTTCGTAATATTCAATATTTTCCTAGAATTTTCTAAGATTCCTTGAACTTATAACCTAACATATGTATTATATCCAATAAAATCACAATTAAGTCCATTTTTTTCTGGAATTTTCCAAGATTCCTTGGATTTATAACCTAAAATATGTATTATTTCCATTAGAATCTTCGTAAAATTCAATATATTCCTATAATTTTAAAATATTCCTAACATTTATAACTTCAAATATGTATTATATCAAATAAAATCACCATTAAGTCCATTTTTTTTCTGGAATTTTCCAAGATTCCTTGAATTTATAACCTAAATTATGTATTATATCCAATAAAATCACCATTAAGTCCATTTTTTTCTGGAATTTTCCAAGATTCCTTGAATTTATAACCTAAATTATGTATTATATCCAATAAAATCACCATTAAGTCCTTTTTTTCTGGAATTTTCCAAGATTCCTTGAATTTATAACCTAAATAATGTATTATATCCAATAAAATCACCATTAAGTCCATTTTTTTCTGGAATTTTCCAAGATGCCTTGAATTTATAACCTAAAAAATGTATTATTTCCATTAGAATCTTCGTAAAATTCAATATATTCCTATAATTTTCAATATTCCTTGCATTTATAACTTCAAATATGTATTATATCAAATAAAATCACCATTAAGTCCATTTTTTTCTGGAATTTTCCAAGATTCCTTGAATTTATAAAATAAATTATGTATTATATCCAATAAAATCACCATTAAGTCCATTTTTCTCTGGTATTTTCCAAGATTCCTTGGATTCATAACCTAAAAAATGTGTTATTTCCATTAGAATCTTCGTAAAATTCAATATATTCCTATAATTTTCCAATATTCCTAACATTTATAACTTCAAATATGTATTATATCAAATAAAATCACCATTAAGTCCATCTTTTTCTGGAATTTTCCAAGATTCCTTGAATTTATAACCAAAATTATGTATTATATCCAATAAAATCACCATTAAGTCCATTTTTTTCTGGAATTTTCCGAGATTCCTTGAATTCATAACCTAAAAAATGTATTATTTCCAATAGAATCTTTGTAAAATTCAATATTTTCCTAGAATTTTCTAAGAATTCTTGCATTCTTAACCTAAAATATGTTTTATTTCCAATAGAATCTTCGTAATATTCAATATTTTCCTAGAATTTTCTAAGATTCCTTGAATTTATAACCTAAAATATGTATTATATAAAATAAAATCACAATTATGTCCATTTTTTTCTGGAATTTTCCAAGATTCCTTGAATTTATAACCTAAATTATGTATTATATCCAATAAAATCACCATTAAGTCCATTTTTTTCTGGAATTTTCCAAGATTCCTTGAATTTATAACCTAAATTATGTATTATATCCAATAAAATCACCATTAAGTCCATTTTTCTGGAATTTTCCAAGATTCCTTGAATTTATAACCTAAATAATGTATTATACCCAATAAAATCACCATTAAGTCCATTTTTTTTCTGGAATTTTCCAAGATTCCTTGAATTTATAACCTAAAAAATTTATTATTTCCAATTGAATCTTCGTAATATTCAATATTTTCCTAGAATTTTCCAAGAATTCTTGGATTCTTAACCTAAAATATGTATTATTTCCAATAGAATCTTCGTAATATTCAATATTTTCCTAGAATTTTCTAAGATTCCTTGAACTTATAACCTAACATATGTATTATATCCAATAAAATCACAATTAAGTCCATTTTTCTCTGGTATTTTCCAAGATTCCTTGGATTCATAACCTAAAAAATGTGTTATTTCCATTAGAATCTTCGTAAAATTCAATATATTCCTATAATTTTCCAATATTCCTAACATTTATAACTTCAAATATGTATTATATCAAATAAAATCACCATTAAGTCCATTTTTTTCTGGAATTTTCCAAGATTCCTTGAATTTATAACCTAAATTATGTATTGTATCCAATAAAATCACCATTATGTCCATTTTTTTCTGGAATTTTCCAAGATTCCTTGAATTTATAACCTAAATTATGTATTATATCCAATAAAATCACCATTAAGTCCATTTTTTTCTGGAATTTTCCAAGATTCCTTGAATTTATAACCTAAATAATGTATTATACCCAATAAAATCACCATTAAGTCTATTTTTTTTCTGGAATTTTCCAAGATTCCTTGAATTTATAACCTAAAAAATTTATTATTTCCAATTGAATCTTCGTAATATTCAATATTTTCCTAGAATTTTCCAAGAATTCTTGGATTCTTAACCTAAAATATGTATTATTTCCAATAGAATCTTCGTAATATTCAATATTTTCCTAGAATTTTCTAAGATTCCTTGAACTTATAACCTAACATATGTATTATATCCAATAAAATCACAATTAAGTCCATTTTTTTCTGGAATTTTCCAAGATTCCTTGGATTTATAACCTAAAATATGTATTATTTCCATTAGAATCTTCGTAAAATTCAATATATTCCTATAATTTTAAAATATTCCTAACATTTATAACTTCAAATATGTATTATATCAAATAAAATCACCATTAAGTCCATTTTTTTTCTGGAATTTTCCAAGATTCCTTGAATTTATAACCTAAATTATGTATTATATCCAATAAAATCACCATTAAGTCCATTTTTTTCTGGAATTTTCCAAGATTCCTTGAATTTATAACCTAAATTATGTATTATATCCAATAAAATCACCATTAAGTCCTTTTTTTCTGGAATTTTCCAAGATTCCTTGAATTTATAACCTAAATAATGTATTATATCCAATAAAATCACCATTAAGTCCATTTTTTTCTGGAATTTTCCAAGATTCCTTGAATTTATAACCTAAAAAATGTATTATTTCCATTAGAATCTTCGTAAAATTCAATATATTCCTATAATTTTCCAATATTCCTAACATTTATAACTTCAAATATGTATTATATCCAATAAAATCACCATTAAGTCCATTTTTTTCTGGAATTTTCCAAGATTCCTTGAATTTATAACCTAAATTATGTATTATATCCAATAAAATCACCATTAAGTCCTTTTTTTCTGGAATTTTCCAAGATTCCTTGAATTTATAACCTAAATAATGTATTATATCCAATAAAATCACCATTAAGTCCATTTTTTTCTGGAATTTTCCAAGATTCCTTGAATTTATAACCTAAAAAATGTATTATTTCCATTAGAATCTTCGTAAAATTCAATATATTCCTATAATTTTCAATATTCCTTGCATTTATAACTTCAAATATGTATTATATCAAATAAAATCACCATTAAGTCCATTTTTTTCTGGAATTTTCCAAGATTCCTTGAATTTATAAAATAAATTATGTATTATATCCAATAAAATCACCATTAAGTCCATTTTTCTCTGGTATTTTCCAAGATTCCTTGGATTCATAACCTAAAAAATGTGTTATTTCCATTAGAATCTTCGTAAAATTCAATATATTCCTATAATTTTCCAATATTCCTAACATTTATAACTTCAAATATGTATTATATCAAATAAAATCACCATTAAGTCCATCTTTTTCTGGAATTTTCCAAGATTCCTTGAATTTATAACCAAAATTATGTATTATATCCAATAAAATCACCATTAAGTCCATTTTTTTCTGGAATTTTCCGAGATTCCTTGAATTCATAACCTAAAAAATGTATTATTTCCAATAGAATCTTTGTAAAATTCAATATTTTCCTAGAATTTTCTAAGAATTCTTGCATTCTTAACCTAAAATATGTTTTATTTCCAATAGAATCTTCGTAATATTCAATATTTTCCTAGAATTTTCTAAGATTCCTTGAATTTATAACCTAAAATATGTATTATATAAAATAAAATCACAATTATGTCCATTTTTTTCTGGAATTTTCCAAGATTCCTTGAATTTATAACCTAAATTATGTATTATATCCAATAAAATCACCATTAAGTCCATTTTTTTCTGGAATTTTCCAAGATTCCTTGAATTTATAACCTAAATTATGTATTATATCCAATAAAATCACCATTAAGTCCATTTTTCTGGAATTTTCCAAGATTCCTTGAATTTATAACCTAAATAATGTATTATACCCAATAAAATCACCATTAAGTCCATTTTTTTTCTGGAATTTTCCAAGATTCCTTGAATTTATAACCTAAAAAATTTATTATTTCCAATTGAATCTTCGTAATATTCAATATTTTCCTAGAATTTTCCAAGAATTCTTGGATTCTTAACCTAAAATATGTATTATTTCCAATAGAATCTTCGTAATATTCAATATTTTCCTAGAATTTTCTAAGATTCCTTGAACTTATAACCTAACATATGTATTATATCCAATAAAATCACAATTAAGTCCATTTTTCTCTGGTATTTTCCAAGATTCCTTGGATTCATAACCTAAAAAATGTGTTATTTCCATTAGAATCTTCGTAAAATTCAATATATTCCTATAATTTTCCAATATTCCTAACATTTATAACTTCAAATATGTATTATATCAAATAAAATCACCATTAAGTCCATTTTTTTTCTGGAATTTTCCAAGATTCCTTGAATTTATAACCTAAATTATGTATTGTATCCAATAAAATCACCATTATGTCCATTTTTTTCTGGAATTTTCCAAGATTCCTTGAATTTATAACCTAAATTATGTATTATATCCAATAAAATCACCATTAAGTCCATTTTTTTCTGGAATTTTCCAAGATTCCTTGAATTTATAACCTAAAAAATGTATTTTTTCCATTAGAATCTTCGTAAAATTCAATATATTCCTATAATTTTCCAATATTCCTTGCATTTATAACTTCAAATATGTATTATTTCCAATAGAATCTTCGTAAAATTCAATATTTTCCTAGAATTTTCCAAGAATTCTTGCATTCTTAACCTAAAATATGTATTATTTCCAATAGAATCTTCGTAATATTCAATATTTTCCTAGAATTTTCTAAGATTCCTTGAATTTATAACCTAAAATATGTATTATATAAAATAAAATCACAATTATGTCCATTTTTTTCTGGAATTTTCCAAGATTCCTTGAATTTATAACCTAAATAATGTATTATACCCAATAAAATCACCATTAAGTCCATTTTTTTTCTGGAATTTTCCAAGATTCCTTGAATTTATAACCTAAAAAATTTATTATTTCCAATTGAATCTTCGTAATATTCAATATTTTCCTAGAATTTTCCAAGAATTCTTGGATTCTTAACCTAAAATATGTATTATTTCCAATAGAATCTTCGTAATATTCAATATTTTCCTAGAATTTTCTAAGATTCCTTGAACTTATAACCTAACATATGTATTATATCCAATAAAATCACAATTAAGTCCATTTTTCTCTGGTATTTTCCAAGATTCCTTGGATTCATAACCTAAAAAATGTGTTATTTCCATTAGAATCTTCGTAAAATTCAATATATTCCTATAATTTTCCAATATTCCTAACATTTATAACTTCAAATATGTATTATATCAAATAAAATCACCATTAAGTCCATTTTTTTCTGGAATTTTCCAAGATTCCTTGAATTTATAACCTAAATAATGTATTATACCCAATAAAATCACCATTAAGTCCATTTTTTTTCTGGAATTTTCCAAGATTCCTTGAATTTATAACCTAAAAAATTTATTATTTCCAATTGAATCTTCGTAATATTCAATATTTTCCTAGAATTTTCCAAGAATTCTTGGATTCTTAACCTAAAATATGTATTATTTCCAATAGAATCTTCGTAATATTCAATATTTTCCTAGAATTTTCTAAGATTCCTTGAACTTATAACCTAACATATGTATTATATCCAATAAAATCACAATTAAGTCCATTTTTCTCTGGTATTTTCCAAGATTCCTTGGATTCATAACCTAAAAAATGTGTTATTTCCATTAGAATCTTCGTAAAATTCAATATATTCCTATAATTTTCCAATATTCCTAACATTTATAACTTCAAATATGTATTATATCAAATAAAATCACCATTAAGTCCATTTTTTTCTGGAATTTTCCAAGATTCCTTGAATTTATAACCTAAATTATGTATTGTATCCAATAAAATCACCATTATGTCCATTTTTTTCTGGAATTTTCTATGATTCCTTGAATTTATAACCTAACATATGTATTATATCCAATAAAATCACTATTAAGTCCGTTTTTTTCTGGAATTTTCCAAGATTCATTGAATTTATAACCTAAAAAATGTATTATTTCCAATAGAATCTTCGTAATATTCAATATTTTCCTAGAATTTTCTAAGATTCCTTGAATTTATAACCTAAAATATGTATTATATAAAATAAAATCACAATTATGTCCATTTTTTTCTGGAATTTTCCAAGATTCCTTGAATTTATAACCTAAATAATGTATTATACCCAATAAAATCACCATTAAGTCCATTTTTTTTCTGGAATTTTCCAAGATTCCTTGAATTTATAACCTAAAAAATTTATTATTTCCAATTGAATCTTCGTAATATTCAATATTTTCCTAGAATTTTCCAAGAATTCTTGGATTCTTAACCTAAAATATGTATTATTTCCAATAGAATCTTCGTAATATTCAATATTTTCCTAGAATTTTCTAAGATTCCTTGAACTTATAACCTAACATATGTATTATATCCAATAAAATCACAATTAAGTCCATTTTTCTCTGGTATTTTCCAAGATTCCTTGGATTCATAACCTAAAAAATGTGTTATTTCCATTAGAATCTTCGTAAAATTCAATATATTCCTATAATTTTCCAATATTCCTAACATTTATAACTTCAAATATGTATTATATCAAATAAAATCACCATTAAGTCCATTTTTTTCTGGAATTTTCCAAGATTCCTTGAATTTATAACCTAAATTATGTATTGTATCCAATAAAATCACCATTATGTCCATTTTTTTCTGGAATTTTCTATGATTCCTTGAATTTATAACCTAACATATGTATTATATCCAATAAAATCACTATTAAGTCCGTTTTTTTCTGGAATTTTCCAAGATTCATTGAATTTATAACCTAAAAAATGTATTATTTCCAATAGAATCTTCGTAATATTCAATATTTTCCTAGAATTTTCTAAGATTCCTTGAATTTATAACCTAAAATATGTATTATATAAAATAAAATCACAATTATGTCCATTTTTTTCTGGAATTTTCCAAGATTCCTTGAATTTATAACCTAAATTATGTATTATATCCAATAAAATCACCATTAAGTCCATTTTTTTCTGGAATTTTCCAAGATTCCTTGAATTTATAACTTAAATTATGTATTATATCCAATAAAATCACTATTAAGTCCGTTTTTTTCTGGAATTTTCCAAGATTCCTTGAATTTATAACCTAAAAAATTTATTATTTCCAATTGAATCTTCGTAATATTCAATATTTTCCTAGAATTTTCCAAGAATTCTTGGATTCTTAACCTAAAATATGTATTATTTCCAATAGAATCTTCGTAATATTCAATATTTTCCTAGAATTTTCCAAGATTCCTTGAATTTATAACCTAAATTATGTATTATATCCAATAAAATCACCATTAAGTCCATTTTTTTCTGGAATTTTCCAAGATTCCTTGAATTTATAACCTAAATTATGTATTATATCCAATAAAATCACCATTAAGTCCTTTTTTTCTGGAATTTTCCAAGATTCCTTGAATTTATAACCTAAATAATGTATTATATCCAATAAAATCACCATTAAGTCCATTTTTTTCTGGAATTTTCCAAGATTCCTTGAATTTATAACCTAAAAAATGTATTATTTCCATTAGAATCTTCGTAAAATTCAATATATTCCTATAATTTTCCAATATTCCTAACATTTATAACTTCAAATATGTATTATATCCAATAAAATCACCATTAAGTCCATTTTTTTCTGGAATTTTCCAAGATTCCTTGAATTTATAACCTAAATTATGTATTATATCCAATAAAATCACCATTAAGTCCTTTTTTTCTGGAATTTTCCAAGATTCCTTGAATTTATAACCTAAATAATGTATTATATCCAATAAAATCACCATTAAGTCCATTTTTTTCTGGAATTTTCCAAGATTCCTTGAATTTATAACCTAAAAAATGTATTATTTCCATTAGAATCTTCGTAAAATTCAATATATTCCTATAATTTTCAATATTCCTTGCATTTATAACTTCAAATATGTATTATATCAAATAAAATCACCATTAAGTCCATTTTTTTCTGGAATTTTCCAAGATTCCTTGAATTTATAAAATAAATTATGTATTATATCCAATAAAATCACCATTAAGTCCATTTTTCTCTGGTATTTTCCAAGATTCCTTGGATTCATAACCTAAAAAATGTGTTATTTCCATTAGAATCTTCGTAAAATTCAATATATTCCTATAATTTTCCAATATTCCTAACATTTATAACTTCAAATATGTATTATATCAAATAAAATCACCATTAAGTCCATCTTTTTCTGGAATTTTCCAAGATTCCTTGAATTTATAACCAAAATTATGTATTATATCCAATAAAATCACCATTAAGTCCATTTTTTTCTGGAATTTTCCGAGATTCCTTGAATTCATAACCTAAAAAATGTATTATTTCCAATAGAATCTTTGTAAAATTCAATATTTTCCTAGAATTTTCTAAGAATTCTTGCATTCTTAACCTAAAATATGTTTTATTTCCAATAGAATCTTCGTAATATTCAATATTTTCCTAGAATTTTCTAAGATTCCTTGAATTTATAACCTAAAATATGTATTATATAAAATAAAATCACAATTATGTCCATTTTTTTCTGGAATTTTCCAAGATTCCTTGAATTTATAACCTAAATTATGTATTATATCCAATAAAATCACCATTAAGTCCATTTTTTTCTGGAATTTTCCAAGATTCCTTGAATTTATAACCTAAATTATGTATTATATCCAATAAAATCACCATTAAGTCCATTTTTCTGGAATTTTCCAAGATTCCTTGAATTTATAACCTAAATAATGTATTATACCCAATAAAATCACCATTAAGTCCATTTTTTTTCTGGAATTTTCCAAGATTCCTTGAATTTATAACCTAAAAAATTTATTATTTCCAATTGAATCTTCGTAATATTCAATATTTTCCTAGAATTTTCCAAGAATTCTTGGATTCTTAACCTAAAATATGTATTATTTCCAATAGAATCTTCGTAATATTCAATATTTTCCTAGAATTTTCTAAGATTCCTTGAACTTATAACCTAACATATGTATTATATCCAATAAAATCACAATTAAGTCCATTTTTCTCTGGTATTTTCCAAGATTCCTTGGATTCATAACCTAAAAAATGTGTTATTTCCATTAGAATCTTCGTAAAATTCAATATATTCCTATAATTTTCCAATATTCCTAACATTTATAACTTCAAATATGTATTATATCAAATAAAATCACCATTAAGTCCATTTTTTTCTGGAATTTTCCAAGATTCCTTGAATTTATAACCTAAATTATGTATTGTATCCAATAAAATCACCATTATGTCCATTTTTTTCTGGAATTTTCCAAGATTCCTTGAATTTATAACCTAAATTATGTATTATATCCAATAAAATCACCATTAAGTCCATTTTTTTCTGGAATTTTCCAAGATTCCTTGAATTTATAACCTAAAAAATGTATTTTTTCCATTAGAATCTTCGTAAAATTCAATATATTCCTATAATTTTCCAATATTCCTTGCATTTATAACTTCAAATATGTATTATTTCCAATAGAATCTTCGTAAAATTCAATATTTTCCTAGAATTTTCCAAGAATTCTTGCATTCTTAACCTAAAATATGTATTATTTCCAATAGAATCTTCGTAATATTCAATATTTTCCTAGAATTTTCTAAGATTCCTTGAATTTATAACCTAAAATATGTATTATATAAAATAAAATCACAATTATGTCCATTTTTTTCTGGAATTTTCCAAGATTCCTTGAATTTATAACCTAAATTATGTATTATATCCAATAAAATCACCATTAAGTCCATTTTTTTCTGGAATTTTCCAAGATTCCTTGAATTTATAACTTAAATTATGTATTATATCCAATAAAATCACCATTAAGTCCATTTTTTCTGGAATTTTCCAAGATTCCTTGAATTTATAACCTAAATAATGTATTATACCCAATAAAATCACCATTAAGTCCATTTTTTTTCTGGAATTTTCCAAGATTCCTTGAATTTATAACCTAAAAAATTTATTATTTCCAATTGAATCTTCGTAATATTCAATATTTTCCTAGAATTTTCCAAGAATTCTTGGATTCTTAACCTAAAATATGTATTATTTCCAATAGAATCTTCGTAATATTCAATATTTTCCTAGAATTTTCTAAGATTCCTTGAACTTATAACCTAACATATGTATTATATCCAATAAAATCACAATTAAGTCCATTTTTTTCTGGAATTTTCCAAGATTCCTTGGATTTATAACCTAAAATATGTATTATTTCCATTAGAATCTTCGTAAAATTCAATATATTCCTATAATTTTAAAATATTCCTAACATTTATAACTTCAAATATGTATTATATCAAATAAAATCACCATTAAGTCCATTTTTTTTCTGGAATTTTCCAAGATTCCTTGAATTTATAACCTAAATTATGTATTATATCCAATAAAATCACCATTAAGTCCATTTTTTTCTGGAATTTTCCAAGATTCCTTGAATTTATAACCTAAATAATGTATTATATCCAATAAAATCACCATTAAGTCCATTTTTTTTCTGGAATTTTCCAAGATTCCTTGAATTTATAACCTAAAAAATGTATTATTTCCAATAGAATCTTCGTAATATTCAATATTTTCCTAGAATTTTCTAAGATTCCTTGAATTTATAACCTAAAATATGTATTATATAAAATAAAATCACAATTATGTCCATTTTTTTCTGGAATTTTCCAAGATTCCTTGAATTTATAACCTAAATAATGTATTATACCCAATAAAATCACCATTAAGTCCATTTTTTTTCTGGAATTTTCCAAGATTCCTTGAATTTATAACCTAAAAAATTTATTATTTCCAATTGAATCTTCGTAATATTCAATATTTTCCTAGAATTTTCCAAGAATTCTTGGATTCTTAACCTAAAATATGTATTATTTCCAATAGAATCTTCGTAATATTCAATATTTTCCTAGAATTTTCTAAGATTCCTTGAACTTATACCTAACATATGTATTATATCCAATAAAATCACAATTAAGTCCATTTTTCTCTGGTATTTTCCAAGATTCCTTGGATTCATAACCTAAAAAATGTGTTATTTCCATTAGAATCTTCGTAAAATTCAATATATTCCTATAATTTTCCAATATTCCTAACATTTATAACTTCAAATATGTATTATATCAAATAAAATCACCATTAAGTCCATTTTTTTCTGGAATTTTCCAAGATTCCTTGAATTTATAACCTAAATAATGTATTATACCCAATAAAATCACCATTAAGTCCATTTTTTTTCTGGAATTTTCCAAGATTCCTTGAATTTATAACCTAAAAAATTTATTATTTCCAATTGAATCTTCGTAATATTCAATATTTTCCTAGAATTTTCCAAGAATTCTTGGATTCTTAACCTAAAATATGTATTATTTCCAATAGAATCTTCGTAATATTCAATATTTTCCTAGAATTTTCTAAGATTCCTTGAACTTATAACCTAACATATGTATTATATCCAATAAAATCACAATTAAGTCCATTTTTCTCTGGTATTTTCCAAGATTCCTTGGATTCATAACCTAAAAAATGTGTTATTTCCATTAGAATCTTCGTAAAATTCAATATATTCCTATAATTTTCCAATATTCCTAACATTTATAACTTCAAATATGTATTATATCAAATAAAATCACCATTAAGTCCATTTTTTTCTGGAATTTTCCAAGATTCCTTGAATTTATAACCTAAATTATGTATTGTATCCAATAAAATCACCATTATGTCCATTTTTTTCTGGAATTTTCTATGATTCCTTGAATTTATAACCTAACATATGTATTATATCCAATAAAATCACTATTAAGTCCGTTTTTTTCTGGAATTTTCCAAGATTCATTGAATTTATAACCTAAAAAATGTATTATTTCCAATAGAATCTTCGTAATATTCAATATTTTCCTAGAATTTTCTAAGATTCCTTGAATTTATAACCTAAAATATGTATTATATAAAATAAAATCACAATTATGTCCATTTTTTTCTGGAATTTTCCAAGATTCCTTGAATTTATAACCTAAATTATGTATTATATCCAATAAAATCACCATTAAGTCCATTTTTTTCTGGAATTTTCCAAGATTCCTTGAATTTATAACTTAAATTATGTATTATATCCAATAAAATCACTATTAAGTCCGTTTTTTTCTGGAATTTTCCAAGATTCCTTGAATTTATAACCTAAAAAATTTATTATTTCCAATTGAATCTTCGTAATATTCAATATTTTCCTAGAATTTTCCAAGAATTCTTGGATTCTTAACCTAAAATATGTATTATTTCCAATAGAATCTTCGTAATATTCAATATTTTCCTAGAATTTTCTAAGATTCCTTGAACTTATAACCTAACATATGTATTATATCCAATAAAATCACAATTAAGTCCATTTTTTTCTGGAATTTTCCAAGATTCCTTGGATTTATAACCTAAAATATGTATTATTTCCATTAGAATCTTCGTAAAATTCAATATATTCCTATAATTTTAAAATATTCCTAACATTTATAACTTCAAATATGTATTATATCAAATAAAATCACCATTAAGTCCATTTTTTTTCTGGAATTTTCCAAGATTCCTTGAATTTATAACCTAAATTATGTATTATATCCAATAAAATCACCATTAAGTCCATTTTTTTCTGGAATTTTCCAAGATTCCTTGAATTTATAACCTAAATTATGTATTATATCCAATAAAATCACCATTAAGTCCTTTTTTTCTGGAATTTTCCAAGATTCCTTGAATTTATAACCTAAATAATGTATTATATCCAATAAAATCACCATTAAGTCCATTTTTTTCTGGAATTTTCCAAGATTCCTTGAATTTATAACCTAAAAAATGTATTATTTCCATTAGAATCTTCGTAAAATTCAATATATTCCTATAATTTTCAATATTCCTTGCATTTATAACTTCAAATATGTATTATATCAAATAAAATCACCATTAAGTCCATTTTTTTCTGGAATTTTCCAAGATTCCTTGAATTTATAAAATAAATTATGTATTATATCCAATAAAATCACCATTAAGTCCATTTTTCTCTAGTATTTTCCAAGATTCCTTGGATTCATAACCTAAAAAATGTGTTATTTCCATTAGAATCTTCGTAAAATTCAATATATTCCTATAATTTTCCAATATTCCTAACATTTATAACTTCAAATATGTATTATATCAAATAAAATCACCATTAAGTCCATCTTTTTCTGGAATTTTCCAAGATTCCTTGAATTTATAACCAAAATTATGTATTATATCCAATAAAATCACCATTAAGTCCATTTTTTTCTGGAATTTTCCGAGATTCCTTGAATTCATAACCTAAAAAATGTATTATTTCCAATAGAATCTTTGTAAAATTCAATATTTTCCTAGAATTTTCTAAGAATTCTTGCATTCTTAACCTAAAATATGTTTTATTTCCAATAGAATCTTCGTAATATTCAATATTTTCCTAGAATTTTCTAAGATTCCTTGAATTTATAACCTAAAATATGTATTATATAAAATAAAATCACAATTATGTCCATTTTTTTCTGGAATTTTCCAAGATTCCTTGAATTTATAACCTAAATTATGTATTATATCCAATAAAATCACCATTAAGTCCATTTTTTTCTGGAATTTTCCAAGATTCCTTGAATTTATAACCTAAATTATGTATTATATCCAATAAAATCACCATTAAGTCCATTTTTCTGGAATTTTCCAAGATTCCTTGAATTTATAACCTAAATAATGTATTATACCCAATAAAATCACCATTAAGTCCATTTTTTTTCTGGAATTTTCCAAGATTCCTTGAATTTATAACCTAAAAAATTTATTATTTCCAATTGAATCTTCGTAATATTCAATATTTTCCTAGAATTTTCCAAGAATTCTTGGATTCTTAACCTAAAATATGTATTATTTCCAATAGAATCTTCGTAATATTCAATATTTTCCTAGAATTTTCTAAGATTCCTTGAACTTATAACCTAACATATGTATTATATCCAATAAAATCACAATTAAGTCCATTTTTCTCTGGTATTTTCCAAGATTCCTTGGATTCATAACCTAAAAAATGTGTTATTTCCATTAGAATCTTCGTAAAATTCAATATATTCCTATAATTTTCCAATATTCCTAACATTTATAACTTCAAATATGTATTATATCAAATAAAATCACCATTAAGTCCATTTTTTTCTGGAATTTTCCAAGATTCCTTGAATTTATAACCTAAATTATGTATTGTATCCAATAAAATCACCATTATGTCCATTTTTTTCTGGAATTTTCCAAGATTCCTTGAATTTATAACCTAAATTATGTATTATATCTAATAAAATCACCATTAAGTCCATTTTTTTCTGGAATTTTCCAAGATTCCTTGAATTTATAACCTAAAAAATGTATTTTTTCCATTAGAATCTTCGTAAAATTCAATATATTCCTATAATTTTCCAATATTCCTTGCATTTATAACTTCAAATATGTATTATTTCCAATAGAATCTTCGTAAAATTCAATATTTTCCTAGAATTTTCCAAGAATTCTTGCATTCTTAACCTAAAATATGTATTATTTCCAATAGAATCTTCGTAATATTCAATATTTTCCTAGAATTTTCTAAGATTCCTTGAATTTATAACCTAAAATATGTATTATATAAAATAAAATCACAATTATGTCCATTTTTTTCTGGAATTTTCCAAGATTCCTTGAATTTATAACCTAAATTATGTATTATATCCAATAAAATCACCATTAAGTCCATTTTTTTCTGGAATTTTCCAAGATTCCTTGAATTTATAACTTAAATTATGTATTATATCCAATAAAATCACCATTAAGTCCATTTTTTCTGGAATTTTCCATGATTCCTTGAATTTATAACCTAAATAATGTATTATACCCAATAAAATCACCATTAAGTCCATTTTTTTCCTGGAATTTTCCAAGATTCCTTGAATTTATAACCTAAAAAATTTATTATTTCCAATTGAATCTTCGTAATATTCAATATTTTCCTAGAATTTTCCAAGAATTCTTGGATTCTTAACCTAAAATATGTATTATTTCCAATAGAATCTTCGTAATATTCAATATTTTCCTAGAATTTTCTAAGATTCCTTGAACTTATAACCTAACATATGTATTATATCCAATAAAATCACAATTAAGTCCATTTTTTTCTGGAATTTTCCAAGATTCCTTGGATTTATAACCTAAAATATGTATTATTTCCATTAGAATCTTCGTAAAATTCAATATATTCCTATAATTTTAAAATATTCCTAACATTTATAACTTCAAATATGTATTATATCAAATAAAATCACCATTAAGTCCATTTTTTTTCTGGAATTTTCCAAGATTCCTTGAATTTATAACCTAAATACTGTATTATATCCAATAAAATCACCATTAAGTCCATTTTTTTCTGGAATTTTCCAAGATTCCTTGAATTTATAACCTAAAAAATGTATTTTTTCCATTAGAATCTTCGTAAAATTCAATATATTCCTATAATTTTCCAATATTCCTTGCATTTATAACTTCAAATATGTATTATTTCCAATAGAATCTTCGTAAAATTCAATATTTTCCTAGAATTTTTCAAGAATTCTTGCATTCTTAACCTAAAATATGTATTATTTCCAATAGAATCTTCGTAATATTCAATATTTTCCTAGAATTTTCTAAGATTCCTTGAATTTATAACCTAAAATATGTATTATATAAAATAAAATCACAATTATGTCCATTTTTTTCTGGAATTTTCCAAGATTCCTTGAATTTATAACCTAAATTATGTATTATATCCAATAAAATCACCATTAAGTCCATTTTTTTCTGGAATTTTCCAAGATTCCTTGAATTTATAACTTAAATTATGTATTATATCCAATAAAATCACCATTAAGTCCATTTTTTCTGGAATTTTCCATGATTCCTTGAATTTATAACCTAAATAATGTATTATACCCAATAAAATCACCATTAAGTCCATTTTTTTCCTGGAATTTTCCAAGATTCCTTGAATTTATAACCTAAAAAATTTATTATTTCCAATTGAATCTTCGTAATATTCAATATTTTCCTAGAATTTTCCAAGAATTCTTGGATTCTTAACCTAAAATATGTATTATTTCCAATAGAATCTTCGTAATATTCAATATTTTCCTAGAATTTTCTAAGATTCCTTGAACTTATAACCTAACATATGTATTATATCCAATAAAATCACAATTAAGTCCATTTTTTTCTGGAATTTTCCAAGATTCCTTGGATTTATAACCTAAAATATGTATTATTTCCATTAGAATCTTCGTAAAATTCAATATATTCCTATAATTTTAAAATATTCCTAACATTTATAACTTCAAATATGTATTATATCAAATAAAATCACCATTAAGTCCATTTTTTTTCTGGAATTTTCCAAGATTCCTTGAATTTATAACCTAAATTATGTATTATATCCAATAAAATCACCATTAAGTCCATTTTTTTCTGGAATTTTCCAAGATTCCTTGAATTTATAACCTAAATTATGTATTATATCCAATAAAATCACCATTAAGTCCTTTTTTTCTGGAATTTTCCAAGATTCCTTGAATTTATAACCTAAATAATGTATTATATCCAATAAAATCACCATTAAGTCCATTTTTTTCTGGAATTTTCCAAGATTCCTTGAATTTATAACCTAAAAAATGTATTATTTCCATTAGAATCTTCGTAAAATTCAATATATTCCTATAATTTTCAATATTCCTTGCATTTATAACTTCAAATATGTATTATATCAAATAAAATCACCATTAAGTCCATTTTTTTCTGGAATTTTCCAAGATTCCTTGAATTTATAAAATAAATTATGTATTATATCCAATAAAATCACCATTAAGTCCATTTTTCTCTGGTATTTTCCAAGATTCCTTGGATTCATAACCTAAAAAATGTGTTATTTCCATTAGAATCTTCGTAAAATTCAATATATTCCTATAATTTTCCAATATTCCTAACATTTATAACTTCAAATATGTATTATATCAAATAAAATCACCATTAAGTCCATCTTTTTCTGGAATTTTCCAAGATTCCTTGAATTTATAACCAAAATTATGTATTATATCCAATAAAATCACCATTAAGTCCATTTTTTTCTGGAATTTTCCGAGATTCCTTGAATTCATAACCTAAAAAATGTATTATTTCCAATAGAATCTTTGTAAAATTCAATATTTTCCTAGAATTTTCTAAGAATTCTTGCATTCTTAACCTAAAATATGTTTTATTTCCAATAGAATCTTCGTAATATTCAATATTTTCCTAGAATTTTCTAAGATTCCTTGAATTTATAACCTAAAATATGTATTATATAAAATAAAATCACAATTATGTCCATTTTTTTCTGGAATTTTCCAAGATTCCTTGAATTTATAACCTAAATTATGTATTATATCCAATAAAATCACCATTAAGTCCATTTTTTTCTGGAATTTTCCAAGATTCCTTGAATTTATAACCTAAGTTATGTATTATATCCAATAAAATCACCATTAAGTCCATTTTTCTGGAATTTTCCAAGATTCCTTGAATTTATAACCTAAATAATGTATTATACCCAATAAAATCACCATTAAGTCCATTTTTTTTCTGGAATTTTCCAAGATTCCTTGAATTTATAACCTAAAAAATTTATTATTTCCAATTGAATCTTCGTAATATTCAATATTTTCCTAGAATTTTCCAAGAATTCTTGGATTCTTAACCTAAAATATGTATTATTTCCAATAGAATCTTCGTAATATTCAATATTTTCCTAGAATTTTCTAAGATTCCTTGAACTTATAACCTAACATATGTATTATATCCAATAAAATCACAATTAAGTCCATTTTTCTCTGGTATTTTCCAAGATTCCTTGGATTCATAACCTAAAAAATGTGTTATTTCCATTAGAATCTTCGTAAAATTCAATATATTCCTATAATTTTCCAATATTCCTAACATTTATAACTTCAAATATGTATTATATCAAATAAAATCACCATTAAGTCCATCTTTTTCTGGAATTTTCCAAGATTCCTTGAATTTATAACCAAAATTATGTATTATATCCAATAAAATCACCATTAAGTCCATTTTTTTCTGGAATTTTCCGAGATTCCTTGAATTCATAACCTAAAAAATGTATTATTTCCAATAGAATCTTTGTAAAATTCAATATTTTCCTAGAATTTTCTAAGAATTCTTGCATTCTTAACCTAAAATATGTATTATTTCCAATAGAATCTTCGTAATTTTCAATATTTTCCTAGAATTTTCTAAGATTGCTTGAATTTATAACCTAACATATGTATTATATCCAATAAAATCACAATTAAGTCCATTTTTTTCTGGAATTTTCCAAGATTCCTTGAATTTATAACCTAAAAAATGTATTTTTTCCATTAGAATCTTCGTAAAATTCAATATATTCCTATAATTTTCCAATATTCCTTGCATTTATAACTTCAAATATGTATTATTTCCAATAGAATCTTCGTAAAATTCAATATTTTCCTAGAATTTTCCAAGAATTCTTGCATTTTTAACCTAAAATATGTATTTTTTCCAATAGAATCTTCGTGAAATTCAATATTTTCCTAGAATTATCCAAGAATTCTTGCATTCTTAACCCAAAATATGTATTATTTTCAATAGAATCTTCGTAATATTCAATATTTTCCTAGAATTTTCAAGATTCATTGAATTTATAACCTAAAAAATGTATTATTTCCAATAGAATCTTCGTAATATTCAATATTTTCCTAGAATTTTCCAAGAATTCTTGCATTCTTAACCTAAAATATGTATTATTTCCAATAGAATCTTCGTAATATTCAATATTTTCCTAGAATTTTCTATGATTCCTTGAATTTATAACCTAACATATGTATTATATCCAATAAAATCACTATTAAGTCCGTTTTTTTCTGGAATTTCCAAGATTCCTTGAATTTATAACCTAAATTATGTATTATATCCAATAAAATCACCATTAAGTCCATTTTTTTCTGGAATTTTCCAAGATTCCTTGAATTTATAACCTAAAAAATGTATTTTTTCCATTAGAATCTTCGTAAAATTCAATATTATCCTATAATTTTCCAATATTCCTTGCATTTATAACTTCAAATATGTATTATTTCCAATAGAATCTTCGTAAAATTCAATATTTTCCTAGAGTTTTCCAAGAATTCTTGCATTTTTAACCTAAAATATGTATTTTTTCCAATAGAATCTTCGTGAAATTCAATATTTTCCTAGAATTATCCAAGAATTCTTGCATTCTTAACCCAAAATATGTATTATTTCCAATAGAATCTTCGTAATATTCAATATTTTCCTAGAATTTTTAAGATTCATTGAATTTATAACCTAAAAAATGTATTATTTCCAATAGAATCTTCGTAATATTCAATATTTTCCTAGAATTTTCCAAGAATTCTTGCATTCTTAACCTAAAATATGTATTATTTCCAATAGAATCTTCGTAATATTCAATATTTTCCTAGAATTTTCTATGATTCCTTGAATTTATAACCTAACATATGTATTATATCCAATAAAATCACTATTAAGTCCGTTTTTTTCTGGAATTTTCCAAGATTCATTGAATTTATAACCTAAAAAATGTATTATTTCCAATAGAATCTTCGTAATATTCAATATTTTCCTAGAATTTTCTAAGATTCCTTGAATTTATAACCTAAAATATGTATTATATAAAATAAAATCACAATTATGTCCATTTTTTTCTGGAATTTTCCAAGATTCCTTGAATTTATAACCTAAATTATGTATTATATCCAATAAAATCACCATTAAGTCCATTTTTTTCTGGAATTTTCCAAGATTCCTTGAATTTATAACCTAAATTATGTATTATATCCAATAAAATCACCATTAAGTCCATTTTTTTCTGGAATTTTCCAAGATTCCTTGAATTTATAACCTAAAAAATGTATTATTTCCATTAGAATCTTCGTAAAATTCAATATATTCCTATAATTTTCAATATTCCTTGCATTTATAACTTCAAATATGTATTATATCAAATAAAATCACCATTAAGTCCATTTTTTTCTGGAATTTTCCAAGATTCCTTGAATTTATAAAATAAATTATGTATTATATCCAATAAAATCACCATTAAGTCCATTTTTCTCTGGTATTTTCCAAGATTCCTTGGATTCATAACCTAAAAAATGTGTTATTTCCATTAGAATCTTCGTAAAATTCAATATATTCCTATAATTTTCCAATATTCCTAACATTTATAACTTCAAATATGTATTATATCAAATAAAATCACCATTAAGTCCATCTTTTTCTGGAATTTTCCAAGATTCCTTGAATTTATAACCAAAATTATGTATTATATCCAATAAAATCACCATTAAGTCCATTTTTTTCTGGAATTTTCCGAGATTCCTTGAATTCATAACCTAAAAAATGTATTATTTCCAATAGAATCTTTGTAAAATTCAATATTTTCCTAGAATTTTCTAAGAATTCTTGCATTCTTAACCTAAAATATGTTTTATTTCCAATAGAATCTTCGTAATATTCAATATTTTCCTAGAATTTTCTAAGATTCCTTGAATTTATAACCTAAAATATGTATTATATAAAATAAAATCACAATTATGTCCATTTTTTTCTGGAATTTTCCAAGATTCCTTGAATTTATAACCTAAATTATGTATTATATCCAATAAAATCACCATTAAGTCCATTTTTTTCTGGAATTTTCCAAGATTCCTTGAATTTATAACCTAAATTATGTATTATATCCAATAAAATCACCATTAAGTCCATTTTTCTGGAATTTTCCAAGATTCCTTGAATTTATAACCTAAATAATGTATTATACCCAATAAAATCACCATTAAGTCCATTTTTTTTCTGGAATTTTCCAAGATTCCTTGAATTTATAACCTAAAAAATTTATTATTTCCAATTGAATCTTCGTAATATTCAATATTTTCCTAGAATTTTCCAAGAATTCTTGGATTCTTAACCTAAAATATGTATTATTTCCAATAGAATCTTCGTAATATTCAATATTTTCCTAGAATTTTCTAAGATTCCTTGAACTTATAACCTAACATATGTATTATATCCAATAAAATCACAATTAAGTCCATTTTTTTCTGGAATTTTCCAAGATTCCTTGGATTTATAACCTAAAATATGTATTATTTCCATTAGAATCTTCGTAAAATTCAATATATTCCTATAATTTTCCAATATTCCTAACATTTATAACTTCAAATATGTATTATATCAAATAAAATCACCATTAAGTCCATTTTTTTCTGGAATTTTCCAAGATTCCTTGAATTTATAACCTAAATTATGTATTATATCCAATAAAATCACCATTAAGTCCTTTTTTTCTGGAATTTTCCAAGATTCCTTGAATTTATAACCTAAATAATGTATTATATCCAATAAAATCACCATTAAGTCCATTTTTTTCTGGAATTTTCCAAGATTCCTTGAATTTATAACCTAAAAAATGTATTATTTCCATTAGAATCTTCGTAAAATTCAATATATTCCTATAATTTTCAATATTCCTTGCATTTATAACTTCAAATATGTATTATATCAAATAAAATCACCATTAAGTCCATTTTTTTCTGGAATTTTCCAAGATTCCTTGAATTTATAAAATAAATTATGTATTATATCCAATAAAATCACCATTAAGTCCATTTTTCTCTGGTATTTTCCGAGATTCCTTGAATTCATAACCTAAAAAATGTATTATTTCCAATAGAATCTTTGTAAAATTCAATATTTTCCTAGAATTTTCTAAGAATTCATGCATTCTTAACCTAAAATATGTTTTATTTCCAATAGAATCTTCGTAATATTCAATATTTTCCTAGAATTTTCAAGATTCATTGAATTTATAACCTAAAAAATGTATTATTTCCAATAGAATCTTCGTAATATTCAATATTTTCCTAGAATTTTCCAAGAATTCTTGCATTCTTAACCTAAAATATGTATTATTTCCAATAGAATCTTCGTAATATTCAATATTTTCCTAGAATTTTCTATGATTCCTTGAATTTATAACCTAACATATGTATTATATCCAATAAAATCACTATTAAGTCCGTTTTTTTCTGGAATTTTCCAAGATTCCTTGAATTTATAACCTAAATTATGTATTATATCCAATAAAATCACCATTAAGTCCATTTTTTTCTGGAATTTTCCAAGATTCCTTGAATTTATAACCTAAAAAATGTATTTTTTCCATTAGAATCTTCGTAAAATTCAATATTATCCTATAATTTTCCAATATTCCTTGCATTTATAACTTCAAATATGTATTATTTCCAATAGAATCTTCGTAAAATTCAATATTTTCCTAGAGTTTTCCAAGAATTCTTGCATTTTTAACCTAAAATATGTATTTTTTCCAATAGAATCTTCGTGAAATTCAATATTTTCCTAGAATTATCCAAGAATTCTTGCATTCTTAACCCAAAATATGTATTATTTCCAATAGAATCTTCGTAATATTCAATATTTTCCTAGAATTTTCAAGATTCATTGAATTTATAACCTAAAAAATGTATTATTTCCAATAGAATCTTCGTAATATTCAATATTTTCCTAGAATTTTCCAAGAATTCTTGCATTCTTAACCTAAAATATGTATTATTTCCAATAGAATCTTCGTAATATTCAATATTTTCCTAGAATTTTCTATGATTCCTTGAATTTATAACCTAACATATGTATTATATCCAATAAAATCACTATTAAGTCCGTTTTTTTCTGGAATTTTCCAAGATTCATTGAATTTATAACCTAAAAAATGTATTATTTCCAATAGAATCTTCGTAATATTCAATATTTTCCTAGAATTTTCTAAGATTCTTTGAATTTATAACCTAAAATATGTATTATATAAAATAAAATCACAATTATGTCCATTTTTTTCTGGAATTTTCCAAGATTCCTTGAATTTATAACCTAAATTATGTATTATATCCAATAAAATCACCATTAAGTCCATTTTTTTCTGGAATTTTCCAAGATTCCTTGAATTTATAACTTAAATTATGTATTATATCCAATAAAATCACCATTAAGTCCATTTTTTCTGGAATTTTCCAAGATTCCTTGAATTTATAACCTAAATAATGTATTATACCCAATAAAATCACCATTAAGTCCATTTTTTTTCTGGAATTTTCCAAGATTCCTTGAATTTATAACCTAAAAAATTTATTATTTCCAATTGAATCTTCGTAATATTCAATATTTTCCTAGAATTTTCCAAGAATTCTTGGATTCTTAACCTAAAATATGTATTATTTCCAATAGAATCTTCGTAATATTCAATATTTTCCTAGAATTTTCTAAGATTCCTTGAACTTATAACCTAACATATGTATTATATCCAATAAAATCACAATTAAGTCCATTTTTTTCTGGAATTTTCCAAGATTCCTTGGATTTATAACCTAAAATATGTATTATTTCCATTAGAATCTTCGTAAAATTCAATATATTCCTATAATTTTAAAATATTCCTAACATTTATAACTTCAAATATGTATTATATCAAATAAAATCACCATTAAGTCCATTTTTTTCTGGAATTTTCCAAGATTCCTTGAATTTATAACCTAAATTATGTATTATATCCAATAAAATCACCATTAAGTCCATTTTTTTCTGGAATTTTCCAAGATTCCTTGAATTTATAACCTAAATTATGTATTATATCCAATAAAATCACCATTAAGTCCTTTTTTTCTGGAATTTTCCAAGATTCCTTGAATTTATAACCTAAATAATGTATTATATCCAATAAAATCACCATTAAGTCCATTTTTTTCTGGAATTTTCCAAGATTCCTTGAATTTATAACCTAAAAAATGTATTATTTCCATTAGAATCTTCGTAAAATTCAATATATTCCTATAATTTTCAATAATCCTTGCATTTATAACTTCAAATATGTATTATATCAAATAAAATCACCATTAAGTCCATTTTTTTCTGGAATTTTCCAAGATTCCTTGAATTTATAAAATAAATTATGTATTATATCCAATAAAATCACCATTAAGTCCATTTTTCTCTGGTATTTTCCAAGATTCCTTGGATTCATAACCTAAAAAATGTGTTATTTCCATTAGAATCTTCGTAAAATTCAATATATTCCTATAATTTTCCAATATTCCTAACATTTATAACTTCAAATATGTATTATATCAAATAAAATCACCATTAAGTCCATCTTTTTCTGGAATTTTCCAAGATTCCTTGAATTTATAACCAAAATTATGTATTATATCCAATAAAATCACCATTAAGTCCATTTTTTTCTGGAATTTTCCGAGATTCCTTGAATTCATAACCTAAAAAATGTATTATTTCCAATAGAATCTTTGTAAAATTCAATATTTTCCTAGAATTTTCTAAGAATTCTTGCATTCTTAACCTAAAATATGTTTTATTTCCAATAGAATCTTCGTAATATTCAATATTTTCCTAGAATTTTCTAAGATTCCTTGAATTTATAACCTAAAATATGTATTATATAAAATAAAATCACAATTATGTCCATTTTTTTCTGGAATTTTCCAAGATTCCTTGAATTTATAACCTAAATTATGTATTATATCCAATAAAATCACCATTAAGTCCATTTTTTTCTGGAATTTTCCAAGATTCCTTGAATTTATAACCTAAATTATGTATTATATCCAATAAAATCACCATTAAGTCCATTTTTCTGGAATTTTCCAAGATTCCTTGAATTTATAACCTAAATAATGTATTATACCCAATAAAATCACCATTAAGTCCATTTTTTTTCTGGAATTTTCCAAGATTCCTTGAATTTATAACCTAAAAAATTTATTATTTCCAATTGAATCTTCGTAATATTCAATATTTTCCTAGAATTTTCCAAGAATTCTTGGATTCTTAACCTAAAATATGTATTATTTCCAATAGAATCTTCGTAATATTCAATATTTTCCTAGAATTTTCTAAGATTCCTTGAACTTATAACCTAACATATGTATTATATCCAATAAAATCACAATTAAGTCCATTTTTTTCTGGAATTTTCCAAGATTCCTTGGATTTATAACCTAAAATATGTATTATTTCCATTAGAATCTTCGTAAAATTCAATATATTCCTATAATTTTCCAATATTCCTAACATTTATAACTTCAAATATGTATTATATCAAATAAAATCACCATTAAGTCCATTTTTTTCTGGAATTTTCCAAGATTCCTTGAATTTATAACCTAAATTATGTATTATATCCAATAAAATCACCATTAAGTCCTTTTTTTCTGGAATTTTCCAAGATTCCTTGAATTTATAACCTAAATAATGTATTATATCCAATAAAATCACCATTAAGTCCATTTTTTTCTGGAATTTTCCAAGATTCCTTGAATTTATAACCTAAAAAATGTATTATTTCCATTAGAATCTTCGTAAAATTCAATATATTCCTATAATTTTCAATATTCCTTGCATTTATAACTTCAAATATGTATTATATCAAATAAAATCACCATTAAGTCCATTTTTTTCTGGAATTTTCCAAGATTCCTTGAATTTATAAAATAAATTATGTATTATATCCAATAAAATCACCATTAAGTCCATTTTTCTCTGGTATTTTCCGAGATTCCTTGAATTCATAACCTAAAAAATGTATTATTTCCAATAGAATCTTTGTAAAATTCAATATTTTCCTAGAATTTTCTAAGAATTCATGCATTCTTAACCTAAAATATGTTTTATTTCCAATAGAATCTTCGTAATATTCAATATTTTCCTAGAATTTTCTAAGATTCCTTGAATTTATAACCTTACATATGTATTATATCCAATAAAATCACAATTAAGTCCATTTTTTTCTGGAATTTTCCAAGATTCCTTGAATTTATAACCTAAATTATGTATTATATAAAATAAAATCACAATTATGTCCATTTTTTTCTGGAATTTTCCAAGATTCCTTGCATTTATAACTTCAAATATGTATTATATCCAATAAAATCACCATTATGTCCATTTTTTTCTGGAATTTTCCAAGATTCCTTGAATTTATAACCTAAAAAATGTATTTTTTCCATTAGAATCTTCGTAAAATTCAATATATTCCTATAATTTTCCAATATTCCTTGCATTTATAACTTCAAATATGTATTATTTCCAATAGAATCTTCGTAATATTCAATATTTTCCTAGAATTTTCTAAGATTCCTTGAATTTATAACCTAAAATATGTATTATATAAAATAAAATCACAATTATGTCCATTTTTTTCTGGAATTTTCCAAGATTCCTTGAATTTATAACCTAAATTATGTATTATATCCAATAAAATCACCATTAAGTCCATTTTTTTCTGGAATTTTCCAAGATTCCTTGAATTTATAACCTAAATTATGTATTATATCCAATAAAATCACCATTAAGTCCATTTTTTCTGGAATTTTCCAAGATTCCTTGAATTTATAACCTAAATAATGTATTATACCCAATAAAATCACCATTAAGTCCATTTTTTTTCTGGAATTTTCCAAGATTCCTTGAATTTATAACCTAAAAAATGTATTATTTCCAATTGAATCTTCGTAATATTCAATATTTTCCTAGAATTTTCCGAAAATTCTTGCATTCTTAACCTAAAATATGTATTATTTCCAATAGAATCTTCGTAATATTCAATATTTTCCTAGAATTTTCTAAGATTCCTTGAATTTATAACCTAAAAAATGTATTATATAAAATAAAATCACAATTATGTCCATTTTTTTCTGGAATTTTCCAAGATTCCTTGCATTTATAACTTCAAATATGTATTATATCCAATAAAATCACCATTAAGTCCATTTTTTTCTGGAATTTTCCAAGATTCCTTGAATTTATAACCTAAACAATGTATTATTTCCAATTGAATCTTCGTAATATTCAATATTTTCCTAGAATTTTCTAAGATTCCTTGAATTTATAACCTAAAATATGTATTAAATAAAATAAAATCACAATTATGTCCATTTTTTTCTGGAATTTTCCAAGATTCCTTGCATTTATAACTTCAAATATGTATTATATCCAATAAAATCACCATTAAGTCCATTTTTTTCTGGAATTTTCCAAGATTCCTTGAATTTATAACCTAAACAATGTATTATTTCCAATTGAATCTTCGTAATATTCAATATTTTCCTAGAATTTTCTAAGATTCCTTGAATTTATAACCTAAAATATGTATTATATAAAATAAAATCACAATTATGTCCATTTTTTTCTGGAATTTTCCAAGATTCCTTGCATTTATAACTTCAAATATGTATTATTTCCAATAGAATCTTCGTAAAATTCAATATTTTCCTAGAATTTTCCAAGAATTCTTGCATTTTTAACCTAAAATATGTATTATATCAAATAAAATCACCATTAAGTCCATTTTTTTTCTGGAATTTTCCAAGATTCCTTGAATTTATAACCTAAATTATGTATTATATCCAATAAAATCACCATTAAGTCCATTTTTTTCTGGAATTTTCCAAGATTCCTTGAATTTATAACCTAAAAAATGTATTATTTCCATTAGAATCTTCGTAAAATTCAATATATTCCTATAATTTTCAATATTCCTTGCATTTATAACTTCAAATATGTATTATATCAAATAAAATCACCATTAAGTCCATTTTTTTCTGGAATTTTCCAAGATTCCTTGCATTTATAAAATAAATTATGTATTATATCCAATAAAATCACCATTAAGTCCATTTTTCTCTGGTATTTTCCAAGATTCCTTGGATTCATAACCTAAAAAATGTGTTATTTCCATTAGAATCTTCGTAAAATTCAATATATTCCTATAATTTTCCAATATTCCTAACATTTATAACTTCAAATATGTATTATATCAAATAAAATCACCATTAAGTCCATCTTTTTCTGGAATTTTCCAAGATTCCTTGAATTTATAACCAAAATTATGTATTATATCCAATAAAATCACCATTAAGTCCATTTTTTTCTGGAATTTTCCGAGATTCCTTGAATTCATAACCTAAAAAATGTATTATTTCCAATAGAATCTTTGTAAAATTCAATATTTTCCTAGAATTTTCTAAGAATTCTTGCATTCTTAACCTAAAATATGTTTTATTTCCAATAGAATCTTCGTAATATTCAATATTTTCCTAGAATTTTCTAAGATTCCTTGAATTTATAACCTAAAATATGTATTATATAAAATAAAATCACAATTATGTCCATTTTTTTCTGGAATTTTCCAAGATTCCTTGAATTTATAACCTAAATTATGTATTATATCCAATAAAATCACCATTAAGTCCATTTTTTTCTGGAATTTTCCAAGATTCCTTGAATTTATAACCTAAATTATGTATTATATCCAATAAAATCACCATTAAGTCCATTTTTCTGGAATTTTCCAAGATTCCTTGAATTTATAACCTAAATAATGTATTATACCCAATAAAATCACCATTAAGTCCATTTTTTTTCTGGAATTTTCCAAGATTCCTTGAATTTATAACCTAAAAAATTTATTATTTCCAATTGAATCTTCGTAATATTCAATATTTTCCTAGAATTTTCCAAGAATTCTTGGATTCTTAACCTAAAATATGTATTATTTCCAATAGAATCTTCGTAATATTCAATATTTTCCTAGAATTTTCTAAGATTCCTTGAACTTATAACCTAACATATGTATTATATCCAATAAAATCACAATTAAGTCCATTTTTTTCTGGAATTTTCCAAGATTCCTTGGATTTATAACCTAAAATATGTATTATTTCCATTAGAATCTTCGTAAAATTCAATATATTCCTATAATTTTCCAATATTCCTAACATTTATAACTTCAAATATGTATTATATCAAATAAAATCACCATTAAGTCCATTTTTTTCTGGAATTTTCCAAGATTCCTTGAATTTATAACCTAAATTATGTATTATATCCAATAAAATCACCATTAAGTCCTTTTTTTCTGGAATTTTCCAAGATTCCTTGAATTTATAACCTAAATAATGTATTATATCCAATAAAATCACCATTAAGTCCATTTTTTTCTGGAATTTTCCAAGATTCCTTGAATTTATAACCTAAAAAATGTATTATTTCCATTAGAATCTTCGTAAAATTCAATATATTCCTATAATTTTCAATATTCCTTGCATTTATAACTTCAAATATGTATTATATCAAATAAAATCACCATTAAGTCCATTTTTTTCTGGAATTTTCCAAGATTCCTTGAATTTATAAAATAAATTATGTATTATATCCAATAAAATCACCATTAAGTCCATTTTTCTCTGGTATTTTCCGAGATTCCTTGAATTCATAACCTAAAAAATGTATTATTTCCAATAGAATCTTTGTAAAATTCAATATTTTCCTAGAATTTTCTAAGAATTCATGCATTCTTAACCTAAAATATGTTTTATTTCCAATAGAATCTTCGTAATATTCAATATTTTCCTAGAATTTTCTAAGATTCCTTGAATTTATAACCTTACATATGTATTATATCCAATAAAATCACAATTAAGTCCATTTTTTTCTGGAATTTTCCAAGATTCCTTGGATTTATAACCTAAAATATGTATTATTTCCATTAGAATCTTCGTAAAATTCAATATATTCCTATAATTTTCCAATATTCCTAACATTTATAACTTCAAATATGTATTATATCAAATAAAATCACCATTAAGTCCATTTTTTTCTGGAATTTTCCAAGATTCCTTGAATTTATAACCTAAATTATGTATTATATCCAATAAAATCACCATTAAGTCCTTTTTTTCTGGAATTTTCCAAGATTCCTTGAATTTATAACCTAAATAATGTATTATATCCAATAAAATCACCATTAAGTCCATTTTTTTCTGGAATTTTTCAAGATTCCTTGAATTTATAACCTAAAAAATGTATTATTTCCATTAGAATCTTCGTAAAATTCAATATATTCCTATAATTTTCAATATTCCTTGCATTTATAACTTCAAATATGTATTATATCAAATAAAATCACCATTAAGTCCATTTTTTTCTGGAATTTTCCAAGATTCCTTGAATTTATAAAATAAATTATGTATTATATCCAATAAAATCACCATTAAGTCCATTTTTCTCTGGTATTTTCCGAGATTCCTTGAATTCATAACCTAAAAAATGTATTATTTCCAATAGAATCTTTGTAAAATTCAATATTTTCCTAGAATTTTCTAAGAATTCATGCATTCTTAACCTAAAATATGTTTTATTTCCAATAGAATCTTCGTAATATTCAATATTTTCCTAGAATTTTCTAAGATTCCTTGAATTTATAACCTTACATATGTATTATATCCAATAAAATCACAATTAAGTCCATTTTTTTCTGGAATTTTCCAAGATTCCTTGAATTTATAACCTAAATTATGTATTATATCCAATAAAATCACCATTATGTCCATTTTTTTCTGGAATTTTCCAAGATTCCTTGAATTTATAACCTAAAAAATGTATTTTTTCCATTAGAATCTTCGTAAAATTCAATATATTCCTATAATTTTCCAATATTCCTTGCATTTATAACTTCAAATATGTATTATTTCCAATAGAATCTTCGTAAAATTCAATATATTCCTATAATTTTCCAATATTCCTAACATTTATAACTTCAAATATGTATTATATCAAATAAAATCACCATTAAGTCCATCTTTTTCTGGAATTTTCCAAGATTCCTTGAATTTATAACCAAAATTATGTATTATATCCAATAAAATCACCATTAAGTCCATTTTTTTCTGGAATTTTCCGAGATTCCTTGAATTCATAACCTAAAAAATGTATTATTTCCAATAGAATCTTTGTAAAATTCAATATTTTCCTAGAATTTTCTATTAATTCTTGCATTCTTAACCTAAAATATGTTTTATTTCCAATAGAATCTTCGTAATATTCAATATTTTCCTAGAATTTTCTAAGATTCCTTGAATTTATAACCTAAAATATGTATTATATAAAATAAAATCACAATTATGTCCATTTTTTTCTGGAATTTTCCAAGATTCCTTGAATTTATAACCTAAATTATGTATTATATCCAATAAAATCACCATTAAGTCCATTTTTTTCTGGAATTTTCCAAGATTCCTTGAATTTATAACCTAAATTATGTATTATATCCAATAAAATCACCATTAAGTCCATTTTTCTGGAATTTTCCAAGATTCCTTGAATTTATAACCTAAATAATGTATTATACCCAATAAAATCACCATTAAGTCCATTTTTTTTCTGGAATTTTCCAAGATTCCTTGAATTTATAACCTAAAAAATTTATTATTTCCAATTGAATCTTCGTAATATTCAATATTTTCCTAGAATTTTCCAAGAATTCTTGGATTCTTAACCTAAAATATGTATTATTTCCAATAGAATCTTCGTAATATTCAATATTTTCCTAGAATTTTCTAAGATTCCTTGAACTTATAACCTAACATATGTATTATATCCAATAAAATCACAATTAAGTCCATTTTTTTCTGGAATTTTCCAAGATTCCTTGGATTTATAACCTAAAATATGTATTATTTCCATTAGAATCTTCGTAAAATTCAATATATTCCTATAATTTTCCAATATTCCTAACATTTATAACTTCAAATATGTATTATATCAAATAAAATCACCATTAAGTCCATTTTTTTCTGGAATTTTCCAAGATTCCTTGAATTTATAACCTAAATTATGTATTATATCCAATAAAATCACCATTAAGTCCTTTTTTTCTGGAATTTTCCAAGATTCCTTGAATTTATAACCTAAATAATGTATTATATCCAATAAAATCACCATTAAGTCCATTTTTTTCTGGAATTTTCCAAGATTCCTTGAATTTATAACCTAAAAAATGTATTATTTCCATTAGAATCTTCGTAAAATTCAATATATTCCTATAATTTTCAATATTCCTTGCATTTATAACTTCAAATATGTATTATATCAAATAAAATCACCATTAAGTCCATTTTTTTCTGGAATTTTCCAAGATTCCTTGAATTTATAAAATAAATTATGTATTATATCCAATAAAATCACCATTAAGTCCATTTTTCTCTGGTATTTTCCGAGATTCCTTGAATTCATAACCTAAAAAATGTATTATTTCCAATAGAATCTTTGTAAAATTCAATATTTTCCTAGAATTTTCTAAGAATTCATGCATTCTTAACCTAAAATATGTTTTATTTCCAATAGAATCTTCGTAATATTCAATATTTTCCTAGAATTTTCTAAGATTCCTTGAATTTATAACCTTACATATGTATTATATCCAATAAAATCACAATTAAGTCCATTTTTTTCTGGAATTTTCCAAGATTCCTTGAATTTATAACCTAAATTATGTATTATATCCAATAAAATCACCATTATGTCCATTTTTTTCTGGAATTTTCCAAGATTCCTTGAATTTATAACCTAAAAAATGTATTTTTTCCATTAGAATCTTCGTAAAATTCAATATATTCCTATAATTTTCCAATATTCCTTGCATTTATAACTTCAAATATGTATTATTTCCAATAGAATCTTCGTAAAATTCAATATTTTCCTAGAATTTTCCAAGAATTCTTGCATTTTTAACCTAAAATATGTATTTTTTCCAATAGAATCTTCGTGAAATTCAATATTTTCCTAGATTTATCCAAGAATTCTTGCATTCTTAACCCAAAATATGTATTATTTCCAATAGAATCTTCGTAATATTCAATATTTTCCTAGAATTTTCCAAGAATTCTTGAATTTATAACCTAACATATGTATAATATCCAATAAAATCACCATTAAGTCACTTTTTTCTGGAATTTTCAAGATTCATTGAATTTATAACCTAAAAAATGTATTATTTCCAATAGAATCTTCGTAATATTCAATATTTTCCTAGAATTTTCCAAGAATTCTTGCATTCTTAACCTAAAATATGTATTATTTCCAATAGAATCTTCGTAAAATTCAATATATTCCTATAATTTTCCAATATTCCTAACATTTATAACTTCAAATATGTATTATATCAAATAAAATCACCATTAAGTCCATCTTTTTCTGGAATTTTCCAAGATTCCTTGAATTTATAACCAAAATTATGTATTATATCCAATAAAATCACCATTAAGTCCATTTTTTTCTGGAATTTTCCGAGATTCCTTGAATTCATAACCTAAAAAATGTATTATTTCCAATAGAATCTTTGTAAAATTCAATATTTTCCTAGAATTTTCTATTAATTCTTGCATTCTTAACCTAAAATATGTTTTATTTCCAATAGAATCTTCGTAATATTCAATATTTTCCTAGAATTTTCTAAGATTCCTTGAATTTATAACCTAAAATATGTATTATATAAAATAAAATCACAATTATGTCCATTTTTTTCTGGAATTTTCCAAGATTCCTTGAATTTATAACCTAAATTATGTATTATATCCAATAAAATCACCATTAAGTCCATTTTTTTCTGGAATTTTCCAAGATTCCTTGAATTTATAACCTAAATTATGTATTATATCCAATAAAATCACCATTAAGTCCATTTTTCTGGAATTTTCCAAGATTCCTTGAATTTATAACCTAAATAATGTATTATACCCAATAAAATCACCATTAAGTCCATTTTTTTTCTGGAATTTTCCAAGATTCCTTGAATTTATAACCTAAAAAATTTATTATTTCCAATTGAATCTTCGTAATATTCAATATTTTCCTAGAATTTTCCAAGAATTCTTGGATTCTTAACCTAAAATATGTATTATTTCCAATAGAATCTTCGTAATATTCAATATTTTCCTAGAATTTTCTAAGATTCCTTGAACTTATAACCTAACATATGTATTATATCCAATAAAATCACAATTAAGTCCATTTTTTTCTGGAATTTTCCAAGATTCCTTGGATTTATAACCTAAAATATGTATTATTTCCATTAGAATCTTCGTAAAATTCAATATATTCCTATAATTTTCCAATATTCCTAACATTTATAACTTCAAATATGTATTATATCAAATAAAATCACCATTAAGTCCATTTTTTTCTGGAATTTTCCAAGATTCCTTGAATTTATAACCTAAATTATGTATTATATCCAATAAAATCACCATTAAGTCCTTTTTTTCTGGAATTTTCCAAGATTCCTTGAATTTATAACCTAAATAATGTATTATATCCAATAAAATCACCATTAAGTCCATTTTTTTCTGGAATTTTCCAAGATTCCTTGAATTTATAACCTAAAAAATGTATTATTTCCATTAGAATCTTCGTAAAATTCAATATATTCCTATAATTTTCAATATTCCTTGCATTTATAACTTCAAATATGTATTATATCAAATAAAATCACCATTAAGTCCATTTTTTTCTGGAATTTTCCAAGATTCCTTGAATTTATAAAATAAATTATGTATTATATCCAATAAAATCACCATTAAGTCCATTTTTCTCTGGTATTTTCCGAGATTCCTTGAATTCATAACCTAAAAAATGTATTATTTCCAATAGAATCTTTGTAAAATTCAATATTTTCCTAGAATTTTCTAAGAATTCATGCATTCTTAACCTAAAATATGTTTTATTTCCAATAGAATCTTCGTAATATTCAATATTTTCCTAGAATTTTCTAAGATTCCTTGAATTTATAACCTTACATATGTATTATATCCAATAAAATCACAATTAAGTCCATTTTTTTCTGGAATTTTCCAAGATTCCTTGAATTTATAACCTAAATTATGTATTATATCCAATAAAATCACCATTATGTCCATTTTTTTCTGGAATTTTCCAAGATTCCTTGAATTTATAACCTAAAAAATGTATTTTTTCCATTAGAATCTTCGTAAAATTCAATATATTCCTATAATTTTCCAATATTCCTTGCATTTATAACTTCAAATATGTATTATTTCCAATAGAATCTTCGTAAAATTCAATATTTTCCTAGAATTTTCCAAGAATTCTTGCATTTTTAACCTAAAATATGTATTTTTTCCAATAGAATCTTCGTGAAATTCAATATTTTCCTAGATTTATCCAAGAATTCTTGCATTCTTAACCCAAAATATGTATTATTTCCAATAGAATCTTCGTAATATTCAATATTTTCCTAGAATTTTCCAAGAATTCTTGAATTTATAACCTAACATATGTATAATATCCAATAAAATCACCATTAAGTCACTTTTTTCTGGAATTTTCAAGATTCATTGAATTTATAACCTAAAAAATGTATTATTTCCAATAGAATCTTCGTAATATTCAATATTTTCCTAGAATTTTCCAAGAATTCTTGCATTCTTAACCTAAAATATGTATTATTTCCAATAGAATCTTCGTAATATTCAATATTTTCCTAGAATTTTCTATGATTCCTTGAATTTATAACCTAACATATGTATTATATCCAATAAAATCACTATTAAGTCCGTTTTTTTCTGGAATTTTCCAAGATTCATTGAATTTATAACCTAAAAAATGTATTATTTCCAATAGAATCTTCGTAATATTCAATATTTTCCTAGAATTTTCTAAGATTCCTTGAATTTATAACCTAAAATATGTATTATATAAAATAAAATCACAATTATGTCCATTTTTTTCTGGAATTTTCCAAGATTCCTTGAATTTATAACCTAAATTATGTATTATATCCAATAAAATCACCATTAAGTCCATTTTTTTCTGGAATTTTCCAAGATTCCTTGAATTTATAACCTAAATTATGTATTATATCCAATAAAATCACCATTAAGTCCATTTTTCTGGAATTTTCCAAGATTCCTTGAATTTATAACCTAAATAATGTATTATACCCAATAAAATCACCATTAAGTCCATTTTTTTTCTGGAATTTTCCAAGATTCCTTGAATTTATAACCTAAAAAATTTATTATTTCCAATTGAATCTTCGTAATATTCAATATTTTCCTAGAATTTTCCAAGAATTCTTGGATTCTTAACCTAAAATATGTATTATTTCCAATAGAATCTTCGTAATATTCAATATTTTCCTAGAATTTTCTAAGATTCCTTGAACTTATAACCTAACATATGTATTATATCCAATAAAATCACAATTAAGTCCATTTTTTTCTGGAATTTTCCAAGATTCCTTGGATTTATAACCTAAAAAATGTATTATTTCCATTAGAATCTTCGTAAAATTCAATATATTCCTATAATTTTCAATATTCCTTGCATTTATAACTTCAAATATGTATTATATCAAATAAAATCACCATTAAGTCCATTTTTTTCTGGAATTTTCCAAGATTCCTTGAATTTATAAAATAAATTATGTATTATATCCAATAAAATCACCATTAAGTCCATTTTTCTCTGGTATTTTCCGAGATTCCTTGAATTCATAACCTAAAAAATGTATTATTTCCAATAGAATCTTTGTAAAATTCAATATTTTCCTAGAATTTTCTAAGAATTCATGCATTCTTAACCTAAAATATGTTTTATTTCCAATAGAATCTTCGTAATATTCAATATTTTCCTAGAATTTTCTAAGATTCCTTGAATTTATAACCTTACATATGTATTATATCCAATAAAATCACAATTAAGTCCATTTTTTTCTGGAATTTTCCAAGATTCCTTGAATTTATAACCTAAATTATGTATTATATCCAATAAAATCACCATTATGTCCATTTTTTTCTGGAATTTTCCAAGATTCCTTGAATTTATAACCTAAAAAATGTATTTTTTCCATTAGAATCTTCGTAAAATTCAATATATTCCTATAATTTTCCAATATTCCTTGCATTTATAACTTCAAATATGTATTATTTCCAATAGAATCTTCGTAAAATTCAATATTTTCCTAGAATTTTCCAAGAATTCTTGCATTTTTAACCTAAAATATGTATTTTTTCCAATAGAATCTTCGTGAAATTCAATATTTTCCTAGATTTATCCAAGAATTCTTGCATTCTTAACCCAAAATATGTATTATTTCCAATAGAATCTTCGTAATATTCAATATTTTCCTAGAATTTTCCAAGAATTCTTGAATTTATAACCTAACATATGTATAATATCCAATAAAATCACCATTAAGTCACTTTTTTTCTGGAATTTTCAAGATTCATTGAATTTATAACCTAAAAAATGTATTATTTCCAATAGAATCTTCGTAATATTCAATATTTTCCTAGAATTTTCCAAGAATTCTTGCATTCTTAACCTAAAATATGTATTATTTCCAATAGAATCTTCGTAATATTCAATATTTTCCTAGAATTTTCTATGATTCCTTGAATTTATAACCTAACATATGTATTATATCCAATAAAATCACTATTAAGTCCGTTTTTTTCTGGAATTTTCCAAGATTCATTGAATTTATAACCTAAAAAATGTATTATTTCCAATAGAATCTTCGTAATATTCAATATTTTCCTAGAATTTTCTAAGATTCCTTGAATTTATAACCTAAAATATGTATTATATAAAATAAAATCACAATTATGTCCATTTTTTTCTGGAATTTTCCAAGATTCCTTGAATTTATAACCTAAATTATGTATTATATCCAATAAAATCACCATTAAGTCCATTTTTTTCTGGAATTTTCCAAGATTCCTTGAATTTATAACCTAAATTATGTATTATATCCAATAAAATCACCATTAAGTCCATTTTTTCTGGAATTTTCCAAGATTCCTTGAATTTATAACCTAAATAATGTATTATACAAAATAAAATCACCATTAAGTCCATTTTTTTTCTGGAATTTTCCAAGATTCCTTGAATTTATAACCTAAAAAATGTATTATTTCCAATTGAATCTTCGTAATATTCAATATTTTCCTAGAATTTTCCGAAAATTCTTGCATTCTTAACCTAAAATATGTATTATTTCCAATAGAATCTTCGTAATATTCAATATTTTCCTAGAATTTTCTAAGATTCCTTGAATTTATAACCTAAAAAATGTATTATATAAAATAAAATCACAATTATGTCCATTTTTTTCTGGAATTTTCCAAGATTCCTTGCATTTATAACTTCAAATATGTATTATATCCAATAAAATCACCATTAAGTCCATTTTTTTCTGGAATTTTCCAAGATTCCTTGAATTTATAACCTAAACAATGTATTATTTCCAATTGAATCTTCGTAATATTCAATATTTTCCTAGAATTTTCTAAGATTCCTTGAATTTATAACCTAAAATATGTATTAAATAAAATAAAATCACAATTATGTCCATTTTTTTCTGGAATTTTCCAAGATTCCTTGCATTTATAACTTCAAATATGTATTATATCCAATAAAATCACCATTAAGTCCATTTTTTTCTGGAATTTTCCAAGATTCCTTGAATTTATAACCTAAACAATGTATTATTTCCAATTGAATCTTCGTAATATTCAATATTTTCCTAGAATTTTCTAAGATTCCTTGAATTTATAACCTAAAATATGTATTATATAAAATAAAATCACAATTATGTCCATTTTTTTCTGGAATTTTCCAAGATTCCTTGCATTTATAACTTCAAATATGTATTATTTCCAATAGAATCTTCGTAAAATTCAATATTTTCCTAGAATTTTCCAAGAATTCTTGCATTTTTAACCTAAAATATGTATTATATCAAATAAAATCACCATTAAGTCCATTTTTTTTCTGGAATTTTCCAAGATTCCTTGAATTTATAACCTAAATTATGTATTATATCCAATAAAATCACCATTAAGTCCATTTTTTCCTAGAATTTTCTAAGATTCCTTGAATTTATAACCTAAAATATGTATTATATAAAATAAAATCACAATTATGTCCATTTTTTTCTGGAATTTTCCAAGATTCCTTGCATTTATAACTTCAAATATGTATTATTTCCAATAGAATCTTCGTAATATTCAATATTTTCCTAGAATTTTCTAAGATTCCTTGAACTTATAACCTAACATATGTATTATATCCAATAAAATCACAATTAAGTCCATTTTTTTCTGGAATTTTCCAAGATTCCTTGGATTTATAACCTAAAATATGTATTATTTCCATTAGAATCTTCGTAAAATTCAATATATTCCTATAATTTTAAAATATTCCTAACATTTATAACTTCAAATATGTATTATATCAAATAAAATCACCATTAAGTCCATTTTTTTTCTGGAATTTTCCAAGATTCCTTGAATTTATAACCTAAATTATGTATTATATCCAATAAAATCACCATTAAGTCCATTTTTTTCTGGAATTTTCCAAGATTCCTTGAATTTATAACCTAAATTATGTATTATATCCAATAAAATCACCATTAAGTCCTTTTTTTCTGGAATTTTCCAAGATTCCTTGAATTTATAACCTAAATAATGTATTATATCCAATAAAATCACCATTAAGTCCATTTTTTTCTGGAATTTTCCAAGATTCCTTGAATTTATAACCTAAAAAATGTATTATTTCCATTAGAATCTTCGTAAAATTCAATATATTCCTATAATTTTCAATATTCCTTGCATTTATAACTTCAAATATGTATTATATCAAATAAAATCACCATTAAGTCCATTTTTTTCTGGAATTTTCCAAGATTCCTTGAATTTATAAAATAAATTATGTATTATATCCAATAAAATCACCATTAAGTCCATTTTTCTCTGGTATTTTCCAAGATTCCTTGGATTCATAACCTAAAAAATGTGTTATTTCCATTAGAATCTTCGTAAAATTCAATATATTCCTATAATTTTCCAATATTCCTAACATTTATAACTTCAAATATGTATTATATCAAATAAAATCACCATTAAGTCCATTTTTTTCTGGAATTTTCCAAGATTCCTTGAATTTATAAAATAAATTATGTATTATATCCAATAAAATCACAATTATGTCCATTTTTTTCTGGAATTTTCCAAGATTCCTTGAATTTATAACCTAAATTATGTATTATATCCAATAAAATCACCATTAAGTCCATTTTTTTCTGGAATTTTCCAAGATTCCTTGAATTTATAACCTAAATTATGTATTATATCCAATAAAATCACCATTAAGTCCATTTTTTCTGGAATTTTCCAAGATTCCTTGAATTTATAACCTAAATAATGTATTATACAAAATAAAATCACCATTAAGTCCATTTTTTTTCTGGAATTTTCCAAGATTCCTTGAATTTATAACCTAAAAAATGTATTATTTCCAATTGAATCTTCGTAATATTCAATATTTTCCTAGAATTTTCCGAAAATTCTTGCATTCTTAACCTAAAATATGTATTATTTCCAATAGAATCTTCGTAATATTCAATATTTTCCTAGAATTTTCTAAGATTCCTTGAATTTATAACCTAAAAAATGTATTATATAAAATAAAATCACAATTATGTCCATTTTTTTCTGGAATTTTCCAAGATTCCTTGCATTTATAACTTCAAATATGTATTATATCCAATAAAATCACCATTAAGTCCATTTTTTTCTGGAATTTTCCAAGATTCCTTGAATTTATAACCTAAACAATGTATTATTTCCAATTGAATCTTCGTAATATTCAATATTTTCCTAGAATTTTCTAAGATTCCTTGAATTTATAACCTAAAATATGTATTAAATAAAATAAAATCACAATTATGTCCATTTTTTTCTGGAATTTTCCAAGATTCCTTGCATTTATAACTTCAAATATGTATTATATCCAATAAAATCACCATTAAGTCCATTTTTTTCTGGAATTTTCCAAGATTCCTTGAATTTATAACCTAAACAATGTATTATTTCCAATTGAATCTTCGTAATATTCAATATTTTCCTAGAATTTTCTAAGATTCCTTGAATTTATAACCTAAAATATGTATTATATAAAATAAAATCACAATTATGTCCATTTTTTTCTGGAATTTTCCAAGATTCCTTGCATTTATAACTTCAAATATGTATTATTTCCAATAGAATCTTCGTAAAATTCAATATTTTCCTAGAATTTTCCAAGAATTCTTGCATTTTTAACCTAAAATATGTATTATATCAAATAAAATCACCATTAAGTCCATTTTTTTTTTGGAATTTTCCAAGATTCCTTGAATTTATAACCTAAATTATGTATTATATCCAATAAAATCACCATTAAGTCCATTTTTTCCTAGAATTTTCTAAGATTCCTTGAATTTATAACCTAAAATATGTATTATATAAAATAAAATCACAATTATGTCCATTTTTTTCTGGAATTTTCCAAGATTCCTTGCATTTATAACTTCAAATATGTATTATTTCCAATAGAATCTTCGTAATATTCAATATTTTCCTAGAATTTTCTAAGATTCCTTGAACTTATAACCTAACATATGTATTATATCCAATAAAATCACAATTAAGTCCATTTTTTTCTGGAATTTTCCAAGATTCCTTGGATTTATAACCTAAAATATGTATTATTTCCATTAGAATCTTCGTAAAATTCAATATATTCCTATAATTTTAAAATATTCCTAACATTTATAACTTCAAATATGTATTATATCAAATAAAATCACCATTAAGTCCATTTTTTTTCTGGAATTTTCCAAGATTCCTTGAATTTATAACCTAAATTATGTATTATATCCAATAAAATCACCATTAAGTCCATTTTTTTCTGGAATTTTCCAAGATTCCTTGAATTTATAACCTAAATTATGTATTATATCCAATAAAATCACCATTAAGTCCTTTTTTTCTGGAATTTTCCAAGATTCCTTGAATTTATAACCTAAATAATGTATTATATCCAATAAAATCACCATTAAGTCCATTTTTTTCTGGAATTTTCCAAGATTCCTTGAATTTATAACCTAAAAAATGTATTATTTCCATTAGAATCTTCGTAAAATTCAATATATTCCTATAATTTTCAATATTCCTTGCATTTATAACTTCAAATATGTATTATATCAAATAAAATCACCATTAAGTCCATTTTTTTCTGGAATTTTCCAAGATTCCTTGAATTTATAAAATAAATTATGTATTATATCCAATAAAATCACCATTAAGTCCATTTTTCTCTGGTATTTTCCAAGATTCCTTGGATTCATAACCTAAAAAATGTGTTATTTCCATTAGAATCTTCGTAAAATTCAATATATTCCTATAATTTTCCAATATTCCTAACATTTATAACTTCAAATATGTATTATATCAAATAAAATCACCATTAAGTCCATCTTTTTCTGGAATTTTCCCAGATTCCTTGAATTTATAACCAAAATTATGTATTATATCCAATAAAATCACCATTAAGTCCATTTTTTTCTGGAATTTTCCGAGATTCCTTGAATTCATAACCTAAAAAATGTATTATTTCCAATAGAATCTTTGTAAAATTCAATATTTTCCTAGAATTTTCTAAGAATTCTTGCATTCTTAACCTAAAATATGTTTTATTTCCAATAGAATCTTCGTAATATTCAATATTTTCCTAGAATTTTCTAAGATTCCTTGAATTTATAACCTAAAATATGTATTATATAAAATAAAATCACAATTATGTCCATTTTTTTCTGGAATTTTCCAAGATTCCTTGAATTTATAACCTAAATTATGTATTATATCCAATAAAATCACCATTAAGTCCATTTTTTTCTGGAATTTTCCAAGATTCCTTGAATTTATAACCTAAATTATGTATTATATCCAATAAAATCACCATTAAGTCCATTTTTCTGGAATTTTCCAAGATTCCTTGAATTTATAACCTAAATAATGTATTATACCCACTAAAATCACCATTAAGTCCATTTTTTTTCTGGAATTTTCCAAGATTCCTTGAATTTATAACCTAAAAAATTTATTATTTCCAATTGAATCTTCGTAATATTTAATATTTTCCTAGAATTTTCCAAGAATTCTTGGATTCTTAACCTAAAATATGTATTATTTCCAATAGAATCTTCGTAATATTCAATATTTTCCTAGAATTTTCTAAGATTCCTTGAACTTATAACCTAACATATGTATTATATCCAATAAAATCACAATTAAGTCCATTTTTTTCTGGAATTTTCCAAGATTCCTTGGATTTATAACCTAAAATATGTATTATTTCCATTAGAATCTTCGTAAAATTCAATATATTCCTATAATTTTCCAATATTCCTAACATTTATAACTTCAAATATGTATTATATCAAATAAAATCACCATTAAGTCCATTTTTTTCTGGAATTTTCCAAGATTCCTTGAATTTATAACCTAAATTATGTATTATATCCAATAAAATCACCATTAAGTCCTTTTTTTCTGGAATTTTCCAAGATTCCTTGGATTCATAACCTAAAAAATGTGTTATTTCCATTAGAATCTTCGTAAAATTCAATATATTCCTATAATTTTCCAATATTCCTAACATTTATAACTTCAAATATGTATTATATCAAATAAAATCACCATTAAGTCCATCTTTTTCTGGAATTTTCCAAGATTCCTTGAATTTATAACCAAAATTATGTATTATATCCAATAAAATCACCATTAAGTCCATTTTTTTCTGGAATTTTCCGAGATTCCTTGAATTCATAACCTAAAAAATGTATTATTTCCAATAGAATCTTTGTAAAATTCAATATTTTCCTAGAATTTTCTAAGAATTCTTGCATTCTTAACCTAAAATATGTTTTATTTCCAATAGAATCTTCGTAATATTCAATATTTTCCTAGAATTTTCTAAGATTCCTTGAATTTATAACCTAAAATATGTATTATATAAAATAAAATCACAATTATGTCCATTTTTTTCTGGAATTTTCCAAGATTCCTTGAATTTATAACCTAAATTATGTATTATATCCAATAAAATCACCATTAAGTCCATTTTTTTCTGGAATTTTCCAAGATTCCTTGAATTTATAACCTAAATTATGTATTATATCCAATAAAATCACCATTAAGTCCATTTTTCTGGAATTTTCCAAGATTCCTTGAATTTATAACCTAAATAATGTATTATACCCAATAAAATCACCATTAAGTCCATTTTTTTTCTGGAATTTTCCAAGATTCCTTGAATTTATAACCTAAAAAATTTATTATTTCCAATTGAATCTTCGTAATATTCAATATTTTCCTAGAATTTTCCAAGAATTCTTGGATTCTTAACCTAAAATATGTATTATTTCCAATGGAATCTTCGTAATATTCAATATTTTCCTAGAATTTTCTAAGATTCCTTGAACTTATAACCTAACATATGTATTATATCCAATAAAATCACAATTAAGTCCATTTTTTTCTGGAATTTTCCAAGATTCCTTGGATTTATAACCTAAAATATGTATTATTTCCATTAGAATCTTCGTAAAATTCAATATATTCCTATAATTTTCCAATATTCCTAACATTTATAACTTCAAATATGTATTATATCAAATAAAATCACCATTAAGTCCATTTTTTTCTGGAATTTTCCAAGATTCCTTGAATTTATAACCTAAATTATGTATTATATCCAATAAAATCACCATTAAGTCCTTTTTTTCTGGAATTTTCCAAGATTCCTTGAATTTATAACCTAAATAATGTATTATATCCAATAAAATCACCATTAAGTCCATTTTTTTCTGGAATTTTCCAAGATTCCTTGAATTTATAACCTAAAAAATGTATTATTTCCATTAGAATCTTCGTAAAATTCAATATATTCCTATAATTTTCAATATTCCTTGCATTTATAACTTCAAATATGTATTATATCAAATAAAATCACCATTAAGTCCATTTTTTTCTGGAATTTTCCAAGATTCCTTGAATTTATAAAATAAATTATGTATTATATCCAATAAAATCACCATTAAGTCCATTTTTCTCTGGTATTTTCCGAGATTCCTTGAATTCATAACCTAAAAAATGTATTATTTCCAATAGAATCTTTGTAAAATTCAATATTTTCCTAGAATTTTCTAAGAATTCATGCATTCTTAACCTAAAATATGTTTTATTTCCAATAGAATCTTCGTAATATTCAATATTTTCCTAGAATTTTCTAAGATTCCTTGAATTTATAACCTTACATATGTATTATATCCAATAAAATCACAATTAAGTCCATTTTTTTCTGGAATTTTCCAAGATTCCTTGAATTTATAACCTAAATTATGTATTATATCCAATAAAATCACCATTATGTCCATTTTTTTCTGGAATTTTCCAAGATTCCTTGAATTTATAACCTAAAAAATGTATTATTTCCATTAGAATCTTCGTAAAATTCAATATATTCCTATAATTTTCAATATTCCTTGCATTTATAACTTCAAATATGTATTATATCAAATAAAATCACCATTAAGTCCATTTTTTTCTGGAATTTTCCAAGATTCCTTGAATTTATAACTTCAAATATGTATTATTTCCAATAGAATCTTCGTAAAATTCAATATTTTCCTAGAATTTTCCAAGAATTCTTGCATTTTTAACCTAAAATATGTATTTTTTCCAATAGAATCTTCGTGAAATTCAATATTTTCCTAGATTTATCCAAGAATTCTTGCATTCTTAACCCAAAATATGTATTATTTCCAATAGAATCTTCGTAATATTCAATATTTTCCTAGAATTTTCCAAGAATTCTTGAATTTATAACCTAACATATGTATAATATCCAATAAAATCACCATTAAGTCACTTTTTTTCTGGAATTTTCAAGATTCATTGAATTTATAACCTAAAAAATGTATTATTTCCAATAGAATCTTCGTAATATTCAATATTTTCCTAGAATTTTCCAAGAATTCTTGCATTCTTAACCTAAAATATGTATTATTTCCAATAGAATCTTCGTAATATTCAATATTTTCCTAGAATTTTCTATGATTCCTTGAATTTATAACCTAACATATGTATTATATCCAATAAAATCACTATTAAGTCCGTTTTTTTCTGGAATTTTCCAAGATTCATTGAATTTATAACCTAAAAAATGTATTATTTCCAATAGAATCTTCGTAATATTCAATATTTTCCTAGAATTTTCTAAGATTCCTTGAATTTATAACCTAAAATATGTATTATATAAAATAAAATCACAATTATGTCCATTTTTTTCTGGAATTTTCCAAGATTCCTTGAATTTATAACCTAAATTATGTATTATATCCAATAAAATCACCATTAAGTCCATTTTTTTCTGGAATTTTCCAAGATTCCTTGAATTTATAACCTAAATTATGTATTATATCCAATAAAATCACCATTAAGTCCATTTTTTCTGGAATTTTCCAAGATTCCTTGAATTTATAACCTAAATAATGTATTATACCCAATAAAATCACCATTAAGTCCATTTTTTTTCTGGAATTTTCCAAGATTCCTTGAATTTATAACCTAAAAAATGTGTTATTTCCATTAGAATCTTCGTAAAATTCAATATATTCCTATAATTTTCCAATATTCCTAACATTTATAACTTCAAATATGTATTATATCAAATAAAATCACCATTAAGTCCATCTTTTTCTGGAATTTTCCAAGATTCCTTGAATTTATAACCAAAATTATGTATTATATCCAATAAAATCACCATTAAGTCCATTTTTTTCTGGAATTTTCCGAGATTCCTTGAATTCATAACCTAAAAAATGTATTATTTCCAATAGAATCTTTGTAAAATTCAATATTTTCCTAGAATTTTCTAAGAACTCTTGCATTCTTAACCTAAAATATGTTTTATTTCCAATAGAATCTTCGTAATATTCAATATTTTCCTAGAATTTTCTAAGATTCCTTGAATTTATAACCTAAAATATGTATTATATAAAATAAAATCACAATTATGTCCATTTTTTTCTGGAATTTTCCAAGATTCCTTGAATTTATAACCTAAATTATGTATTATATCCAATAAAATCACCATTAAGTCCATTTTTTTCTGGAATTTTCCAAGATTCCTTGAATTTATAACCTAAATTATGTATTATATCCAATAAAATCACCATTAAGTCCATTTTTCTGGAATTTTCCAAGATTCCTTGAATTTATAACCTAAATAATGTATTATACCCAATAAAATCACCATTAAGTCCATTTTTTTTCTGGAATTTTCCAAGATTCCTTGAATTTATAACCTAAATAATGTATTATACCCAATAAAATCACCATTAAGTCCATTTTTTTTCTGGAATTTTCCAAGATTCCTTGAATTTATAACCTAAAAAATTTATTATTTCCAATTGAATCTTCGTAATATTCAATATTTTCCTAGAATTTTCCAAGAATTCTTGGATTCTTAACCTAAAATATGTATTATTTCCAATAGAATCTTCGTAATATTCAATATTTTCCTAGAATTTTCTAAGATTCCTTGAACTTATAACCTAACATATGTATTATATCCAATAAAATCACAATTAAGTCCATTTTTTTCTGGAATTTTCCAAGATTCCTTGGATTTATAACCTAAAATATGTATTATTTCCATTAGAATCTTCGTAAAATTCAATATATTCCTATAATTTTCCAATATTCCTAACATTTATAACTTCAAATATGTATTATATCAAATAAAATCACCATTAAGTCCATTTTTTTCTGGAATTTTCCAAGATTCCTTGAATTTATAACCTAAATTATGTATTATATCCAATAAAATCACCATTAAGTCCTTTTTTTCTGGAATTTTCCAAGATTCCTTGAATTTATAACCTAAATAATGTATTATATCCAATAAAATCACCATTAAGTCCATTTTTTTCTGGAATTTTCCAAGATTCCTTGAATTTATAACCTAAAAAATGTATTATTTCCATTAGAATCTTCGTAAAATTCAATATATTCCTATAATTTTCAATATTCCTTGCATTTATAACTTCAAATATGTATTATATCAAATAAAATCACCATTAAGTCCATCTTTTTCTGGAATTTTCCAAGATTCCTTGAATTTATAACCAAAATTATGTATTATATCCAATAAAATCACCATTAAGTCCATTTTTTTCTGGAATTTTCCGAGATTCCTTGAATTCATAACCTAAAAAATGTATTATTTCCAATAGAATCTTTGTAAAATTCAATATTTTCCTAGAATTTTCTAAGAATTCTTGCATTCTTAACCTAAAATATGTTTTATTTCCAATAGAATCTTCGTAATATTCAATATTTTCCTAGAATTTTCTAAGATTCCTTGAATTTATAACCTAAAATATGTATTATATAAAATAAAATCACAATTATGTCCATTTTTTTCTGGAATTTTCCAAGATTCCTTGAATTTATAACCTAAATTATGTATTATATCCAATAAAATCACCATTAAGTCCATTTTTTTCTGGAATTTTCCAAGATTCCTTGAATTTATAACCTAAATTATGTATTATATCCAATAAAATCACCATTAAGTCCATTTTTCTGGAATTTTCCAAGATTCCTTGAATTTATAACCTAAATAATGTATTATACCCACTAAAATCACCATTAAGTCCATTTTTTTTCTGGAATTTTCCAAGATTCCTTGAATTTATAACCTAAAAAATTTATTATTTCCAATTGAATCTTCGTAATATTTAATATTTTCCTAGAATTTTCCAAGAATTCTTGGATTCTTAACCTAAAATATGTATTATTTCCAATAGAATCTTCGTAATATTCAATATTTTCCTAGAATTTTCTAAGATTCCTTGAACTTATAACCTAACATATGTATTATATCCAATAAAATCACAATTAAGTCCATTTTTTTCTGGAATTTTCCAAGATTCCTTGGATTTATAACCTAAAATATGTATTATTTCCATTAGAATCTTCGTAAAATTCAATATATTCCTATAATTTTCCAATATTCCTAACATTTATAACTTCAAATATGTATTATATCAAATAAAATCACCATTAAGTCCATTTTTTTCTGGAATTTTCCAAGATTCCTTGAATTTATAACCTAAATTATGTATTATATCCAATAAAATCACCATTAAGTCCTTTTTTTCTGGAATTTTCCAAGATTCCTTGGATTCATAACCTAAAAAATGTGTTATTTCCATTAGAATCTTCGTAAAATTCAATATATTCCTATAATTTTCCAATATTCCTAACATTTATAACTTCAAATATGTATTATATCAAATAAAATCACCATTAAGTCCATCTTTTTCTGGAATTTTCCAAGATTCCTTGAATTTATAACCAAAATTATGTATTATATCCAATAAAATCACCATTAAGTCCATTTTTTTCTGGAATTTTCCGAGATTCCTTGAATTCATAACCTAAAAAATGTATTATTTCCAATAGAATCTTTGTAAAATTCAATATTTTCCTAGAATTTTCTAAGAATTCTTGCATTCTTAACCTAAAATATGTTTTATTTCCAATAGAATCTTCGTAATATTCAATATTTTCCTAGAATTTTCTAAGATTCCTTGAATTTATAACCTAAAATATGTATTATATAAAATAAAATCACAATTATGTCCATTTTTTTCTGGAATTTTCCAAGATTCCTTGAATTTATAACCTAAATTATGTATTATATCCAATAAAATCACCATTAAGTCCATTTTTTTCTGGAATTTTCCAAGATTCCTTGAATTTATAACCTAAATTATGTATTATATCCAATAAAATCACCATTAAGTCCATTTTTCTGGAATTTTCCAAGATTCCTTGAATTTATAACCTAAATAATGTATTATACCCAATAAAATCACCATTAAGTCCATTTTTTTTCTGGAATTTTCCAAGATTCCTTGAATTTATAACCTAAAAAATTTATTATTTCCAATTGAATCTTCGTAATATTCAATATTTTCCTAGAATTTTCCAAGAATTCTTGGATTCTTAACCTAAAATATGTATTATTTCCAATAGAATCTTCGTAATATTCAATATTTTCCTAGAATTTTCTAAGATTCCTTGAACTTATAACCTAACATATGTATTATATCCAATAAAATCACAATTAAGTCCATTTTTTTCTGGAATTTTCCAAGATTCCTTGGATTTATAACCTAAAATATGTATTATTTCCATTAGAATCTTCGTAAAATTCAATATATTCCTATAATTTTCCAATATTCCTAACATTTATAACTTCAAATATGTATTATATCAAATAAAATCACCATTAAGTCCATTTTTTTCTGGAATTTTCCAAGATTCCTTGAATTTATAACCTAAATTATGTATTATATCCAATAAAATCACCATTAAGTCCTTTTTTTCTGGAATTTTCCAAGATTCCTTGAATTTATAACCTAAATAATGTATTATATCCAATAAAATCACCATTAAGTCCATTTTTTTCTGGAATTTTCCAAGATTCCTTGAATTTATAACCTAAAAAATGTATTATTTCCATTAGAATCTTCGTAAAATTCAATATATTCCTATAATTTTCAATATTCCTTGCATTTATAACTTCAAATATGTATTATATCAAATAAAATCACCATTAAGTCCATTTTTTTCTGGAATTTTCCAAGATTCCTTGAATTTATAAAATAAATTATGTATTATATCCAATAAAATCACCATTAAGTCCATTTTTCTCTGGTATTTTCCGAGATTCCTTGAATTCATAACCTAAAAAATGTATTATTTCCAATAGAATCTTTGTAAAATTCAATATTTTCCTAGAATTTTCTAAGAATTCATGCATTCTTAACCTAAAATATGTTTTATTTCCAATAGAATCTTCGTAATATTCAATATTTTCCTAGAATTTTCTAAGATTCCTTGAATTTATAACCTTACATATGTATTATATCCAATAAAATCACAATTAAGTCCATTTTTTTCTGGAATTTTCCAAGATTCCTTGAATTTATAACCTAAATTATGTATTATATCCAATAAAATCACCATTATGTCCATTTTTTTCTGGAATTTTCCAAGATTCCTTGAATTTATAACCTAAAAAATGTATTATTTCCATTAGAATCTTCGTAAAATTCAATATATTCCTATAATTTTCAATATTCCTTGCATTTATAACTTCAAATATGTATTATATCAAATAAAATCACCATTAAGTCCATTTTTTTCTGGAATTTTCCAAGATTCCTTGAATTTATAACTTCAAATATGTATTATTTCCAATAGAATCTTCGTAAAATTCAATATTTTCCTAGAATTTTCCAAGAATTCTTGCATTTTTAACCTAAAATATGTATTTTTTCCAATAGAATCTTCGTGAAATTCAATATTTTCCTAGATTTATCCAAGAATTCTTGCATTCTTAACCCAAAATATGTATTATTTCCAATAGAATCTTCGTAATATTCAATATTTTCCTAGAATTTTCCAAGAATTCTTGAATTTATAACCTAACATATGTATAATATCCAATAAAATCACCATTAAGTCACTTTTTTTCTGGAATTTTCAAGATTCATTGAATTTATAACCTAAAAAATGTATTATTTCCAATAGAATCTTCGTAATATTCAATATTTTCCTAGAATTTTCCAAGAATTCTTGCATTCTTAACCTAAAATATGTATTATTTCCAATAGAATCTTCGTAATATTCAATATTTTCCTAGAATTTTCTATGATTCCTTGAATTTATAACCTAACATATGTATTATATCCAATAAAATCACTATTAAGTCCGTTTTTTTCTGGAATTTTCCAAGATTCATTGAATTTATAACCTAAAAAATGTATTATTTCCAATAGAATCTTCGTAATATTCAATATTTTCCTAGAATTTTCTAAGATTCCTTGAATTTATAACCTAAAATATGTATTATATAAAATAAAATCACAATTATGTCCATTTTTTTCTGGAATTTTCCAAGATTCCTTGAATTTATAACCTAAATTATGTATTATATCCAATAAAATCACCATTAAGTCCATTTTTTTCTGGAATTTTCCAAGATTCCTTGAATTTATAACCTAAATTATGTATTATATCCAATAAAATCACCATTAAGTCCATTTTTTCTGGAATTTTCCAAGATTCCTTGAATTTATAACCTAAATAATGTATTATACCCAATAAAATCACCATTAAGTCCATTTTTTTTCTGGAATTTTCCAAGATTCCTTGAATTTATAACCTAAAAAATGTGTTATTTCCATTAGAATCTTCGTAAAATTCAATATATTCCTATAATTTTCCAATATTCCTAACATTTATAACTTCAAATATGTATTATATCAAATAAAATCACCATTAAGTCCATCTTTTTCTGGAATTTTCCAAGATTCCTTGAATTTATAACCAAAATTATGTATTATATCCAATAAAATCACCATTAAGTCCATTTTTTTCTGGAATTTTCCGAGATTCCTTGAATTCATAACCTAAAAAATGTATTATTTCCAATAGAATCTTTGTAAAATTCAATATTTTCCTAGAATTTTCTAAGAATTCTTGCATTCTTAACCTAAAATATGTTTTATTTCCAATAGAATCTTCGTAATATTCAATATTTTCCTAGAATTTTCTAAGATTCCTTGAATTTATAACCTAAAATATGTATTATATAAAATAAAATCACAATTATGTCCATTTTTTTCTGGAATTTTCCAAGATTCCTTGAATTTATAACCTAAATTATGTATTATATCCAATAAAATCACCATTAAGTCCATTTTTTTCTGGAATTTTCCAAGATTCCTTGAATTTATAACCTAAATTATGTATTATATCCAATAAAATCACCATTAAGTCCATTTTTCTGGAATTTTCCAAGATTCCTTGAATTTATAACCTAAATAATGTATTATACCCAATAAAATCACCATTAAGTCCATTTTTTTTCTGGAATTTTCCAAGATTCCTTGAATTTATAACCTAAATAATGTATTATACCCAATAAAATCACCATTAAGTCCATTTTTTTTCTGGAATTTTCCAAGATTCCTTGAATTTATAACCTAAAAAATTTATTATTTCCAATTGAATCTTCGTAATATTCAATATTTTCCTAGAATTTTCCAAGAATTCTTGGATTCTTAACCTAAAATATGTATTATTTCCAATAGAATCTTCGTAATATTCAATATTTTCCTAGAATTTTCTAAGATTCCTTGAACTTATAACCTAACATATGTATTATATCCAATAAAATCACAATTAAGTCCATTTTTTTCTGGAATTTTCCAAGATTCCTTGGATTTATAACCTAAAATATGTATTATTTCCATTAGAATCTTCGTAAAATTCAATATATTCCTATAATTTTCCAATATTCCTAACATTTATAACTTCAAATATGTATTATATCAAATAAAATCACCATTAAGTCCATTTTTTTCTGGAATTTTCCAAGATTCCTTGAATTTATAACCTAAATTATGTATTATATCCAATAAAATCACCATTAAGTCCTTTTTTTCTGGAATTTTCCAAGATTCCTTGAATTTATAACCTAAATAATGTATTATATCCAATAAAATCACCATTAAGTCCATTTTTTTCTGGAATTTTCCAAGATTCCTTGAATTTATAACCTAAAAAATGTATTATTTCCATTAGAATCTTCGTAAAATTCAATATATTCCTATAATTTTCAATATTCCTTGCATTTATAACTTCAAATATGTATTATATCAAATAAAATCACCATTAAGTCCATTTTTTTCTGGAATTTTCCAAGATTCCTTGAATTTATAAAATAAATTATGTATTATATCCAATAAAAATCACCATTAAGTCCATTTTTCTCTGGTATTTTCCGAGATTCCTTGAATTCATAACCTAAAAAATGTATTATTTCCAATAGAATCTTTGTAAAATTCAATATTTTCCTAGAATTTTCTAAGAATTCATGCATTCTTAACCTAAAATATGTTTTATTTCCAATAGAATCTTCGTAATATTCAATATTTTCCTAGAATTTTCTAAGATTCCTTGAATTTATAACCTTACATATGTATTATATCCAATAAAATCACAATTAAGTCCATTTTTTTCTGGAATTTTCCAAGATTCCTTGAATTTATAACCTAAATTATGTATTATATCCAATAAAATCACCATTATGTCCATTTTTTTCTGGAATTTTCCAAGATTCCTTGAATTTATAACCTAAAAAATGTATTATTTCCATTAGAATCTTCGTAAAATTCAATATATTCCTATAATTTTCAATATTCCTTGCATTTATAACTTCAAATATGTATTATATCAAATAAAATCACCATTAAGTCCATTTTTTTCTGGAATTTTCCAAGATTCCTTGAATTTATAACTTCAAATATGTATTATTTCCAATAGAATCTTCGTAAAATTCAATATTTTCCTAGAATTTTCCAAGAATTCTTGCATTTTTAACCTAAAATATGTATTTTTTCCAATAGAATCTTCGTGAAATTCAATATTTTCCTAGATTTATCCAAGAATTCTTGCATTCTTAACCCAAAATATGTATTATTTCCAATAGAATCTTCGTAATATTCAATATTTTCCTAGAATTTTCCAAGAATTCTTGAATTTATAACCTAACATATGTATAATATCCAATAAAATCACCATTAAGTCACTTTTTTTCTGGAATTTTCAAGATTCATTGAATTTATAACCTAAAAAATGTATTATTTCCAATAGAATCTTCGTAATATTCAATATTTTCCTAGAATTTTCCAAGAATTCTTGCATTCTTAACCTAAAATATGTATTATTTCCAATAGAATCTTCGTAATATTCAATATTTTCCTAGAATTTTCTATGATTCCTTGAATTTATAACCTAACATATGTATTATATCCAATAAAATCACTATTAAGTCCGTTTTTTTCTGGAATTTTCCAAGATTCATTGAATTTATAACCTAAAAAATGTATTATTTCCAATAGAATCTTCGTAATATTCAATATTTTCCTAGAATTTTCTAAGATTCCTTGAATTTATAACCTAAAATATGTATTATATAAAATAAAATCACAATTATGTCCATTTTTTTCTGGAATTTTCCAAGATTCCTTGAATTTATAACCTAAATTATGTATTATATCCAATAAAATCACCATTAAGTCCATTTTTTTCTGGAATTTTCCAAGATTCCTTGAATTTATAACCTAAATTATGTATTATATCCAATAAAATCACCATTAAGTCCATTTTTTCTGGAATTTTCCAAGATTCCTTGAATTTATAACCTAAATAATGTATTATACCCAATAAAATCACCATTAAGTCCATTTTTTTTCTGGAATTTTCCAAGATTCCTTGAATTTATAACCTAAAAAATGTATTATTTCCAATTGAATCTTCGTAATATTCAATATTTTCCTAGAATTTTCCGAAAATTCTTGCATTCTTAACCTAAAATATGTATTATTTCCAATAGAATCTTCGTAATATTCAATATTTTCCTAGAATTTTCTAAGATTCCTTGAATTTATAACCTAAAAAATGTATTATATAAAATAAAATCACAATTATGTCCATTTTTTTCTGGAATTTTCCAAGATTCCTTGCATTTATAACTTCAAATATGTATTATATCCAATAAAATCACCATTAAGTCCATTTTTTTCTGGAATTTTCCAAGATTCCTTGAATTTATAACCTAAACAATGTATTATTTCCAATTGAATCTTCGTAATATTCAATATTTTCCTAGAATTTTCTAAGATTCCTTGAATTTATAACCTAAAATATGTATTAAATAAAATAAAATCACAATTATGTCCATTTTTTTCTGGAATTTTCCAAGATTCCTTGCATTTATAACTTCAAATATGTATTATATCCAATAAAATCACCATTAAGTCCATTTTTTTCTGGAATTTTCCAAGATTCCTTGAATTTATAACCTAAACAATGTATTATTTCCAATTGAATCTTCGTAATATTCAATATTTTCCTAGAATTTTCTAAGATTCCTTGAATTTATAACCTAAAATATGTATTATATAAAATAAAATCACAATTATGTCCATTTTTTTCTGGAATTTTCCAAGATTCCTTGCATTTATAACTTCAAATATGTATTATTTCCAATAGAATCTTCGTAAAATTCAATATTTTCCTAGAATTTTCCAAGAATTCTTGCATTTTTAACCTAAAATATGTATTTTTTCCAATAGAATCTTCGTGAAATTCAATATTTTCCTAGATTTATCCAAGAATTCTTGCATTCTTAACCCAAAATATGTATTATTTCCAATAGAATCTTCGTAATATTCAATATTTTCCTAGAATTTTCCAAGAATTCTTGAATTTATAACCTAACATATGTATAATATCCAATAAAATCACCATAAAGTCACTTTTTTTCTGGAATTTTCAAGATTCATTGAATTTATAACCTAAAAAATGTATTATTTCCAATAGAATCTTCGTAATATTCAATATTTTCCTAGAATTTTCCAAGAATTCTTGCATTCTTAACCTAAAATATGT